>NW_004949135.1:2909974-2921346 GCF_000317375.1 Microtus ochrogaster | reverse complement strand
AGGGGGAGGGAAATGGGAGGCGGTGGCGGGGAGGAGGCAGAAATCCTCAATAAATAAATAAATTAAAAAGAAGAAAAAGGAAAAAAAGAAAAAAATAGAAATTTATACTTTAAATACTTGCTATGTAAACACTGCTTCAACACTGATTACTCAGGTACACAGTCTGAATGCTCACTAAGTTTTATGCTAAGAAATATCTTATTCTGGTTTAATATCTCACTTACTTTGGTAGTTTGGATGTATTTGACCCTCATAAACTCATAGGGAACAGCACTATAAGGAGGTGTGGCCTTGTTAGAGGAAGTATGTCACTGTGGGGGTGGGCTTTGAGGTCTCCTGTGCTAAAACAATGCCCAGTGTCACAGTTCACTTCTTGCTGCCTGCAGATCAGGATGTAGAACTCTCATCTCCTTCTCCAGCACCATGTCTGCCTGCATGACACCATTCCCCACCATGACAATCACTAACTTCTGAAACTGTAAGATAACTTTAATTAGATGATTTCCTTGATAAGAGTTGCCATGGTCATGTTATTCATTCACAGCATTAGAAACCCAAACTAATACACTTACCATGGTCATTTTGTAGTTCTGGGACAGTTTTAAAGAAGATATGCTTAATATTTTTGGAAATGTTCTCACAAGATATGTAGCATTTCTAAGTTAATAACTCATACCCCCTAACCTTTAATGTGAACGACTAAGGAGAAAACAGTAAGATAAAAATGAGGCGTCTTATATCATAAGACAGTTTATCATTTTCTCTTTCCAGGCGTGATGTTTCTAAGGCATTTCCTGTCTTGACCTCCACCAGGGAAGAATTCCTACATATCCTCACCAAGGCCAGCAAAGGAGAGGAGTGTTATTAACGTGGCTTCAGATAGTGTTTGAGGTCTACAGTCTACAGATACTCTTTGAAAAACTATCAGAACAGGTCCTGAGACAGATGCAAACTCAGTGCCCTTCAGCTAGAAATAGAGGATTTATGGCAATAGCAAAACTCAACCAGGAAACAGCCAGAAGGCATGTTTTCAACCGTTTATTGAACAATATGAAAGAGAATTAGAACAGAACGGAAATATCTTTTCATAAAGCCTTGAAAAAGATCCAGATGTTCCCACGTCAATAACTATAGAACATAAAAAATTAACAATTTTTTTATTCAGCACACTGAGAAGTTAGTGTAAAAGTTTGTCCCACTCAAATTGTCAGAGTATCCTAGAGAACCCCAAAACTACATTATAGGTTGTTGTCATTGTTCCTAATTTCCTATCAAATTGAAGCTAAAAAACACTTGCAGAAGCTCACACACCTGAGTCATAGGACATGGAGAAACAAAGTCAGTATTGACTAAGAAGCATTCTCCTTGCTGGCTCCTTATCACAATATTGGAAATCACTGTGCAGTTTATTAGGAGAGAAAAGTCACCTAAAGCCTTACCCAGCTGTAAATCCTGTGAGCTAAGTTGACCACTATGGTTGTAATCATAGAGCGAATGTTAACAATGATAAACAACCTATGTCTGACTGAACTTAAGGGCAGTTTCACAGAAGGAAACCTGCTTAGTTCTATAAATCTGACTATGAACCAACCCATGATTTTTGTATTTATAGGCCCTAGAAGTGAACATTTGCTAAATGGACATAGGGATAAATTGCCCTCTCAAAGACTTGCATCTTTATCAATAGCTTATTACTCTCTCAGCCCTGTTGATTCAAAAACCACAAATCTTATCTTAAAGGAATAAAAAAACACTTTATTCTGAGATATTTTGAGTGGCATGGCCTAGAAATGCACTTAGATTACCCTAAGTTCCATGTTCCAATGTGAAGACAGTTCAAATAAGGTTTTTATAGTTTTATAGGTCAAAGAAAATCATAAATCGAGGCAAGTTAAATATGCACTTGTAGTCACACCAGAAAGTCAGATTCATTCAGGAGGGTGATGCCCTTTTATAGCTCAAGGTGTTGTCATGACATTCTTAGGTTTTGGATTTGTAGAAGTTGGTGGTCTGTTAATAGATTCTAAAAGATTTAATCAATTAGCTAGAAGATGTTAATTTCAACAACACACAGGTGGGAAAGGTAAGGGCATTCTGGAGAGTTAAAACTGATTGAAAATAGTCAGTTAACCTCTGGACCTGTACATTCCAATATGCAGAGTACTGAAATTCTGTCAGTCAATCAGTCTCTTCAAATACAGCTTTCTTTTAGGAGTTTTTATTTATAGTCCCATTAAAGAAGCTTCTTTTTGCCATGAGCAGGGGGTAATGAAAAGAAAAACTCATAATTCTTCAAAAGAGAGTAAGAGTCTATAGAGTGTCCAGCAATGAAAGAGACAGCTATACCACACACACACTGTGTAAGACTCAGGAGCCCTCAATAAAGAGGGGCAGAAAGAGTTTATCAACTAAAGGTTGCAGAAGACTGGGATGAAAATGTCTCTTGGACACGATAGGACCGATGTCCCCACAGCAGCTCTGGTTATTCAAGACTAACACAAGATCAATTGAGTCCAGCCTTAACTGAGAAAAAAAGTTCATGACACCTCTACTAGCTGAAGAAGCTATTAAGAATTGATGTCTTTCAGGAGAAAGAAAGTCAGTTTTGTTTATGGGTGTATTTCTTAAGAGGTTGAAAATTCTTTACTGGATGGCTGTAAGTCTGTACAACTATGGGCAATGCAGATTGGAGACACTCTTGTATTTCTTAAAAGGGTAGTATAACATTGGGAGGGACCTGGGTGATGAGGATTGTATTTAGGAGATGGAGTAATGCCTAAATTGTTTTCTAATGCTGTGATAAATAGCATGGCTAAAAGCAATCTGGGATGACATGTTTCTTTGATTTGAACTTTCTGGTAAAAACGTGTCATTGAGGAAAGTCAGGTCAGAAACTCCATCAGGCCCTAAAACAGAAACCATGAACAATGCTGCTTACTCTCTAACAAAGCCCAAAACCTGATTTGCTATATCAACTAGCAAAGAAGAAAAGGCCCACAGTCATGATAATAGGCAACTCCTCAGACAAGGGTCTTTCTTTCCAGATGACAATTTAGCAATAAAAATTCATCACTTAGGGAGGGAGTATATGTGATCAAAACATACTGAGTTTATGTATAACACTCTCAATGATTAACAAAAAGTTAAAACAAATAATAATGAAATTTTAAAAAAGGTCTTAGTTTTCACCTTAAACTCAGTGTTTTTAGGTCTCTGGTCCTGTGTTCATGCTTTTAAATTCTTTGATCATTCTTCGGGCCCATTGTCCCTACATCTTACTAGATCCTTGACCTTGAAGGATCAATTTTATAGTTAATTGTATTTGAAGCTGATTTGGTAATGATGCTTATCAATAATCCACTTTAAATCTCCAATCTGCAAAGTAATTTATTTTTGCTACTTTAAAGATATGGGAAATGTTTTCTATTTAAAAGACAAAAATAATGACAGAAACACTTTTTAAATTAAAATACCAACATTTTACCAAAACAAAACATTTCAAAATAATTTCTTTTACAATACTTCATGTTTTTTCTCATGCAATATTCACAAACCCCAAATTATTATTTCAAAAAATATAATCTACTTTATTTTCATGCTTTCTATATTTTAAATGGTATATTTTTGGAATTATCTTCTCACTGGCCTGTAGTGTTATTTACTTGATGTCAGAACTTGTATAAAGCTGGGGCTATGCTTCTGTGATTTTTACCTCAGTCCATGGCTCCATTTATTAATGCATTATCACACCATTTTATAATAATTATAGCAAATGTGTATCTTAATATAATAATCTCAAAGCTTGCAAGAATATATTATGATTTGGACAATATTCTTCTTATATCTCCCTTTAATTGAATATTTTACCTATAACTCACTAGAGAAAGGGTCCTGCTAAGTAGCTCAGGTTGGCTAGGAACTCACTATGGAGGCTGGGTGTCTAGGATTTGTATCACTCTGTTCAATATTTTGCTCTTTTTAATTTTTTTGAATAATTTTTGCTCATTTCCTAGAGTTAATTCAGCAGTGCAGAAGATTTTAATAGGATACTAATTATATAGCACTAAAATGTATTCTTCCAAATGCATAACACGGTTAAAATACACAATTTAATTTTGACAATATGACTTACAGAAAATCAAAATCTTTGATTAACTCTTGTTTCAGCCACACCTAATCAAGCCTTATATTGAAATTGAAAAACCTTAAGAAGTTGTGAGTTTACATAACTTAATAAGATGAAATATTTGAAAAACTCAGAAATAGACATTAATTTGTCATTGACTATATAGTAGAAATAGCCATCTGCAAGTGATACCTACTGAAAATATTTGTTTTAAGTTTTGCGTCATTGTTCACATTCCATCATAAGAACAATTATGTTCAAAATATTTTTGTTCAGAAAAAGAATCTCTTTAAGCTTCGGGAGGTTCTATACTAATTTTTGAAAAGAAACATTTTCTGAGGCAGTAAAACAACAGCTTTTTTTTGGCTTAAAGAACAAGGTGTTTGAAAGCTCCAACTACTGCAAATTATTAAACATAATGTGAAGCCTTGTTACCTGCAGGAAATATGACTATTAGGGCAGAGATGTATGATTTCCTTTATTTGTCTGTTTCATTCTAACTTAAATCAATGTCTCTTTGGAAAATGCATTCTAAAATGATATACAGAAAATTCCTCAGAGAAGCACTACAAATTTTCATTAATGCTAATTTAGAAACCAGTATCTTTTAGTTATTGCTAAGCATTATTACTTCAAAATACTTTTGTGTTATTGTTTACTTTACATTTTTTATGTCTATTGCTGAATTTCTCTGATTTTTACTTAGGAATTGTCTGAAAAAAATTTCTGAATTATTGTATTAAAAATTATAAAATGCTTGTTTTTCAACATGACATGGCTACTAATATAGATACAGTTGTAGAAACAATTGGTGGAATCATAATCTGAGTGTGTATATGTGTATGTGTTGTGTTCATGTATATATGTGTATGTGTTGGCATATATGCTGCATGTGTGTATTGTTGTGTGTGTATATTATGTGTACTGTATATTTGTGTGTATGTGCTTATATGTTGTGTGTATGCATATATCTGCATGTGCCTTGTGTATGTGTGTATTTGTCTTTGCATGTAGTTGTGCCTGTGTGTTGTGTATATGTGTGTGCATACATGTTGTATATTTGTATGTGTTGTGTGCATATATAAGTGTGTGTGTGCGTATAAATAAGAAAATGCTTATTTTGCTGTCTAAACAACAGTGACATTATAACTTACTAATTTTCAGTTTTTTTAAAGATTTTTCTTCAAATTAGTTTTATTTGACACTTCCCATTTTTAGGGAAGGCTACCTAGTAGCATATATATATTCACTACAAGGTAATGACTGAAATCATTCTTATGGGCCAAATTTTGAGCTGGATTTGCTTGTGCAATGCTGTGTGTAACAGAGTATAGGAGAAACTTAGTTCGGCTTCATCAGCTCTTCCATATGCTCTAAGCAGTTTAGAATTTTATATTTTGTACTTTACACTTTTATTATTCTGTTATTATCTCACTTTAAGAGACACAATAAGTAAACTTCTATATTTTACATATTAACCACAATTAAATTTGTTCTCTTCATCATTACTGGTTATCAAATAAACCCACTAAGACAGTGTCAGCAAATGCCAATAATCTCAGCACTGTAGCAGAAGGCAGGGGTAGGGAGATCACAAAATTCACACTCTCATGGGATACATAGCAAGATCTGTGTCAGAAAGTCAAGGACTGGGAAATAGTTCTATGGGAGCATTCATATTTAGTATCATGATGCTAGGGATTTAATCCCCAGCACTATGAGAAATATGTATATAATGTCTAATTACACACACAGTACCTTCTTTATGACATAAATTTATGTTTTCTAACCTTTTCTTATTGCTGACTGAATGATTAATTTACTAATTATGTTCCTTTGCCAATTTCGAGCCATGAAACATCTCTGTGGCCATTCTATTATTAGCCCATTCATTATACAGCAGTTGAACAGCTTTATGACTGCTACTTGTCACTATTTCTGTCTAAAATGCTTTCTTTCCAGAACCTGTTTTAATTCTCAGGGACTGAACTCAGGACCTCTTAATGTTCACACATATTGTCTGCTGAATTCTATTTCCAGCCTCAAGATGTTTTCCTCAAACCTTTTGTCTTCATATAAAAATCTTTTTCAGAATGTTCCATAATTTCTTAAAAGTGCTTAACATGAATCAGGAGAGATTCTATTTTTCTCTTTTATTTTGAAACACTAAGCAATATACATAAGCACCTGAATATGTGTGCTCAAACTTTAAACACAGTATGATTGTTATTATTTGTTGTTATCTCTTCCCAGCCTTTTGTCTAAGAACAAGTTTATAATAGTATTATTTTTTTCTTGTTAGAACTCTTTTGTTAGAGACCTGAAGACCTGTGGGGCTTTTGTTTTCTTGATTTTCTATCTAGAGAATGGTAAAATAATTACATTAATTTAATACTCACTTAGCAAAGATGATCAAGAGATATTTTTGAAATCATGGATAAGTTATTCTAATGCACATATAAAAATATAGTCAATAAAACAATTTTATTTTTAAAATGTTAAACTGTATAATTTGAAAAATTGGTGGCCTGACAGAAGTACAGCATATTACATCCTCAATATTAAAAAATGGTATAACAGTAAAATATTTAATTGTCAGCATACATTGCAGCATTTTTGTAATCTGACACTTAAAAGTATATTCATAGTTTCTAGTAGAAAATTAAGATTAATGTACAATCAAATAAGTTAGTTTTAGTTGGCAGAATAATGTTTCCAAAAAAGAAAACACTTTCAAATTTTTCTTCATTTTGAAAGGAAAAAAAACATGAAGTGTGGCCAGATAAAAGTCAGTTAAGGATGAGAAGTTAATTTTACATTAATGTTGTGGCCTGACATGTACTGTTCAGCATCCTATAAAAGACACAGGAGAGAGATGCAGAGGAGAGGAGAGGTAGTGATCATAAAGCTAACAATGGGCACTTCAGATACAAGTTCAGGAATGCTGACATCTGGGATTACAACAAATGCTACTTTTCCTAGATATTTTTGTGTATCTTTCTTGGAAATATATACAAATACATATTAAAATGTGTTGGTTGCTGGAGCTTCTTACAATGTTATTTGATCACATTCCCTCCTTCCACTAATGCCTTCCAGATCAGCTTCTCTTTCAAACCCATCCAACATTTTGGGATTTTTCATCTCAAATATACCAGTGAATGCTCTCTAAATATCCATGGGTAGGTGATCTTCCACTGAAGCATGGACCACTTGCCAGAGACTACATTCTCACCTTACCTGGATTTATGCGGAATTCTCATTACTCTAGGATTCGATCTTTCTTGGGTCTCCACAGGTCTCGTGTATGTTTGCACAGTCACTGTGAGTTACTTTGTGTAGAAGTTTGTGTGTCTAGAAGGCAGTTTGTTTGTAGTCTGTCACCTCTGATTCTTACACTCTTCCTGATCTCTCTTCCATGATGACCTGGAGCCTTGCGAGAAGATGCGTGAAATCTATTTTCACTTTATGGTTGATCATTGTGCAGACCCTTATTCTCTGCTTTGTAGCCAGTTGTAGAATCGTGCATTACTCACCATCTACTGCTAATAGGGGATTCTCTGAGGATTATTGAGAGATATATACTGAGAGATGATCTGTAGGTGTAATAATAAATTATTAAGGATTGTTAAAATGCTATATCCATTTAGCAAAATAGTTGTAGGAGATTTACCCTGAAGTCTCATTATCTGTGTATGCACAGGTTCTTGTCTTAATAATTGTGCTAGGTTTATCTTGAAGGGTATAATGTGAATACAATCATAAAGTGGTTTGTTATTCTTATGACATTCAAGTCATTATTGCACCAATGGATGTATCTTACCGGGAAAACATTTTTGTAGTTCACATGGTTCAAGTTTGAGTAAAACTAATCATTAGGTTTCTATTGCAATAGTGTGCGTAGCAACATTCAGTGTTACGAAAGCTTGCCTTCTGGGATGAAGCTTGCAGATTAATACCACTTGATTTCTCCATGTTCTAAATCAACTATGGAGAATCTCCATCAGTCTGACTGTAAGGTAATTACAGTAATTACAAGCAATGGCAATATCCTGTTATGTTCAGGGATCTATGAAACATGACAGGACAATGCCTTCAAAAGAAGAAACCCATACAGGCCAGTGGTGGCATTTTTATCTGTTAGCCTCTGTTATCTGTTATTAAAGGGTAACTCCATGTTAACACTTTGTATATAAGTTTACGTATATTTTAGAAAGTTTTACAGCAGTACATTTCTATATAATTTCCCAAAATTTCCTTAATGTTATCTGTCCCTACCCAGACTTTAGTATCCTGTCGCAGAGATATTGGAGAATAACATGTTAACATTGACAGGGTTCTCCCTAGCCTCACAGAACACATTTGGAAGAATTATCTAATGTGTTTTTTAGTAAATCAAGGCAAATGACTGTTCATTTCTTCTTTACATGTTTGGTAAAGTTCAGAAATAAATTCTTGGTCCTGGGACATCCTTTGATAGGAAACTTTTGGTTATTGATTAAAATCTTATTAAATGTTATTGACTTATATAAGAAATTATATTTTAATGTATCTACTAAAATAGATTGAAACAGATATCAAATAAAATGAAAGATATGTTCTTTAAAATAATATTTTAAAAGCCACACTTCTTCTAAATATTTAGATTGTAATAAGGTTTATTTTAAAAAGCCCAAAATAATTACACATCTTCTATACCACTGAAAATCTGAAATAACGTTCTATTCAAATCAATATCACTGTATTGTTACTAAGAACTAGATAATGCTTTAAAATAAAATAAGCATGATCAGCTGCATAAAATAAGCCTTCTTTAACCTCTAATGTTTTATCTCTCATAACAAAATACAGTGTTTCTGTCTGATAAAAATTTTGGCTAAGTAATGATATGATTGCATTTGGAATTGTAGAGTGAGATAAATTAATATAAACAGTCCTATAATGAGATACCATCATTGAAGCTGATGCATTTTCACATGCTCTTGCACGATGCAAGTGTTCATCCAGGCATCATTTACAATCTTCAATGCCACTATTACATCAACTTGTCATCCAAATAACTGTAATTAAGCATTCTCTCCCGTTGCTGATTACAGTACGCTGATGAACATTCCCACTGGATTTAACAGCCCTTTTCATAACATCTACAGTAATCAACACATATTATAATGTCTTTTTGCTGAAGACTTCTTAAATAATCTAAAATTTAAATCGAACAGTCTTTTGATTATTGCAATTTAAAGTTCAACAGGCATTTAATCAGAAAGGTGTGACTATCACGTCATTGACATTAGATAAGCAATAGGATAATACATATCTAGGCATATACATATATATTCGCTTTCATTGTAGATACATACCATTTAAAAATTAACATCAGTACAGAACTCAGACAAAATTTTCCCCAAAACCAACAGAAAATCAAGTCCATAAGCTAGCAAACTGAAAATGTACAAATTTTGAATGATCCTTTCAGATAATTTTTAGTTCTTGATAATAATTTGCAAAAATTTAGTAAAATTTGAATGTACTATTATTTTAACATGTTTGAGGTAATTATGTAATTAAACAACTATTATCTATAGATAAAAAAGAGAGGTGATAAAAATTTTCAATACCAGAATACAAAAGGAAGTAGTGATTTTGTCTTGGAACTGAAAACAGAAATTACTCTATAAACCATGGTTTTTAGGGTTGTTCAATTGTCTTCTCTCTCTCTCTCTCTCTCTCTCTCTCTCTCTCTCTCTCTCTCTCATATATATAGTACTTTACCTACATATATGACTTTATGCCAAAAGAGGACATTAGATCCCACTGGAGATAGTTGTAACCATGTGGTTGCTGGGAATTGAATTTAGCACCTGTGGAAGAGCAGCCAGCACTCTCAACCACTGATACATCTCTTCAGCACTGGAAGTCCCTTTCTTAATGGAAGAAACTTTTTGGTAGTGTATTTTTAACCCCTCCACTGATGGAATAAAGGAATCTCAAACAAAAATAGCCTGTCCACAAAAAAAAAAAAAATAAAACCAATTACTACAGACTTCATTTAACAATACAGTAACAAATTTTGAATATGTAATGTCAGGCAGCTTATTATTGATGTATACTTGTACACATATAGTATGTTTAGAAAATATGAAAGGACATTGCATATAGCAATTAAAGGACTAAAACATTAAGTCAAAAGAATGAGCCATTGCATAATACATATACATATAAATGAACGATCAGTTAAGAAATCTATAACTCACAATTAGTTTTCTAAAGATTTATCTATTTTTATTACATGTATATAAGCCAAATAAGGGCTCAGGTATGCTGGAGTCAGAGTTTCAGACAGTTTGTGAGTCAACATGTAGGTGCTGGGCACTGATCACCAGTTCCCTGCAAAGCAATAAGTGTTCTTAATTACTGTCATTTTTCCATTTTCTATAACTCAAAACTGTAATGTAAATAGAATTTATTTGCTCCTTTCAGCCAATCCACTCATATTGATCTTAAATGGAATTGAACAAAATGCCTTTTAGTTCATACAAAAAAATCATACATATCTATGAATAAGCACATCCAAGTCCCTTTTTACTTGTGTACTTTGAATCTAATATATTTAAGATAAATGAAAATGCAAATGTAATCATTGTTTCTGTTATATGCATATATAATCAAATAATTTATTTGCTTGCTATATTTAAAACAAAGGAAAGGTTATTTTTTAAAGAGGAATGCCACTATGATACTCTCTGTTTCCAAACCCGGGAAACATCAATAACAAGAGACTGACAACATTCATCAATCCCCTCACCTTATTCAATCGTCTAACAAATTGTTCTATAATTTTTATTTACTTAAAATATTTTTAAATTAATGTTTATCCATCTATAAAAGTACTTATCTATGGTAAAGTTTTGTTGTGAATATATATATATATATATATACATATATATATATATATATATTATTCTGAACTTGTATCTCAAATTATTTTCCCAAATGTAGTCTGTTGAAATATGAGCGGCGGAGCCGCGTCCCCAATACCCGGCCCGCATGCACGGCTAGCTTTATACCCGAAATAATTACACGGAAATTGTATTCTTTTAATCACTGCCTGACCCATTAGTTCCAGTCTCTTATTGGCTAGCTCTTAAATATTAATCTAACCCATTTCTATTAATCTTTGTAGCACACAAGCTGGCTTACCAGGAATGATCTTAACCTGCGTCTGTCTGGAGTGCGGGAACCATGG
>NW_004949135.1:2901421-2909874 GCF_000317375.1 Microtus ochrogaster | reverse complement strand
GCCTATGAAATGGGCCTAGGCAGTTTCTTTATTAATAAGAAATCATTCCCACATCAGTAGTCACTATCCATATCAACATAAAATTGTGTGTATACAATTCAGATATCTGTTGTGTTTTTTTGTATCAAATCTAGTACATTTAACATAGCATTATAAAACTCATAGTTGTTTATATCAAGTATTGATCTACTTTGGAGTTTCTTTTCTGGCCTATAAAATTTTATTTTTTATGCTGCCTACCATATCTATATGGATGGAAAAGTCATTTTAAGAGTGCTATAACATGCTATCTAATATTTTTCTAATTAGAAATATTGCAGTAAATAGTGCCCAAGCCAAAAAAAGGTAAGTGTTTCTAACTTTCAACGTTAAAGTCTGAATGATTGAATAAAATATTCCTTTATTTGAAATATTTGACTAAATTTTTCTTGATAAAACATCCATATTCTTAATATTTTCTTCAAAGCCTTATTGCCTTCTTACGACCTTGATGTATACAATCCATTATTTTGTATAATATCCAAGTTACTTTTTTTACATTTATTAAGTATATTATTCTTTTTGAAGTTTTCTTTTGCTTTAAACATAGTTGCGTCTTCTGTGAAGTCCCTTCAATTGTCTAAAATTTTTAGATTCATAAAGGTTAGAGATTATTATTGAACTTTTGATACATATATTTAAAATAGTCTTGGGACCAATTTAAAGAATAATATACAAAACTGAAGATTGACTTTGGTTTTGAAATCAATTTTGTAGCTTATGTAAGATGCCACTGTCTTCACAAATTTTAATAATTTTGTAACTCCTTCAGTTCAAAGGAATGTTCTACTGTTAAATTTTTCAATTGACCTTTAAGACCCTGAGAGAATACAGGTTTACCTGTGGTAGATTTGCTCACATGAGTGACTTTGGGGTTGTAAGGGACTCGGTTCATTCCAGTCCTTTAATTTCCCATAATACAGTAGAAAAGAGCAGTGCCAAAAGAAATCAATGCCAACTTATCCCTCGTCGAATATCAGCAAACACGATGTCACAAAACCAATGTGAAGAAATAGAGTATGGATTTTCTGCTGACATTTGTAGAGTGTTTGTGTCAAAGTATTTTTCTAATACAGAAAAGGTTATAGCTTAGCAAATCAAAGCACATGTTTCTTTAAACCATTATATTGGCTATGTGGATTAATTTTAATACGCCTTCCCCTTTATGAAAACTCTAACAAAAAAATATCGATCAGAAGTAATATTTTAATTGCTCATTACACACATGAAAATTAATTTATCTCAAACATTATAAAAAGTATTATTTAGATTTGTCGATTTACCTGTGCTATGTACAAAACTCTAAGTAAAAATGAGAGTAAAAAACTTTATGTGAATAATATATTAATAACAACATAAAACATGTAGATAACTTTTTGAATGTATTTCACTTACCAATAATGGCAAAAATGATTCAACATTTTTAATTTTATCAGACTTTGCTGAGGATATATAAGTAATAAAGATAGTTCATTTTTAGCAACATGTATCCTTGACTATGACCAATGTGCAGAGGAAAGAGTAATGTAAACTCTATAGAGCATATTATTATGCAAAAATGAAGAAAATACTAAAAGGTGAAAATTTTCTGTAAAAATGATGAGAAAATGTGGAAAAAAATGACTAGTACTGAGAAATTTTCAACTTCAATAACTAAATTCAGTAAGTTGCTTTTATAGATTTATTCATACATACTCACACACCAATGGTAATTAAATAATAATTAGTTTTAAAAGAAGCAAGGAAAAATTTGAGGGAACATATGGATACAATTTTATTTTAACTAAATAAAAAACAATAAAATAAAAACTAGTCACAACCATACATTAAATCATTTTTAAGTATATATTGATAGCAAGAGTAAACAAAAAGTGTTAAGTGAAAGTCATTATCTCTGTCAATAGAATCTCAACTGATAAAAATACAAAATCATAAAATTAAATATAATATAGTGTCGGTTGACAAATATAGAAGTCTCACTTAGACAAATTTTAAATAAGTTAATTTGGTTTGCACTTGTTTTGTCAGAAATAGTCATGCTTACATGAAACTGATAAACTATCTTATGAAAACATTAATTGTACGAGTTAACTTTAAATTTTACATATATTAAAAAGCATATTAATAAATGACAAATGTACAGGTAGGACACAGGAGAAATGCACATTGGGAGTGTCTTCCTGCACTGACCAAGAAGTGACTACATGGTGCCTGTGCCATTCCTGTTCCAGTTTCACAATCCACTTGTAATCATACAGCAACATTATTGCCCACAATATAAGGAATATCGTTTAACATGTCTACTGTACATTCTTCCCAAGCTTGTAAATCTTTGAAATCAAAAAAGACTGAGAAGCAATTCAGATAAAAGGAGGCCAAATAAGCATGGTATCAAAATGCCACAGCAGACCTCTCTCAGAAACCTATGGGGCCTTTTAGAGAGGAAGGGCTTTAAAATTTTATTTTCATACTTTGGTAAGGGTTATGTATATATAAGCAATTCCTTTGTATTCAGAATATAAACACCGAAGTATTGTAAAGTCTCTCAGTAAGTATATATGATTTCTGAAATTCTTAGAAAATATTAATATTCCTGGTGAGAAAATGAGAGACTATTACAAGAACATGGTAGGATGATGACAATTAAGAGAAAAATGTAGATCTCAATAAAAAAGAGAGTTCTGTATGCACAGTGTACTGTGATTTTGTGGAATTTGTTGCAAAATTCACAGAAGCATAATTTTCAAATACAATTGTTAAAAAGTTTAGGTTTCTCTGTTTAGATCTGTACTTCATTTTTAAATTGGATTATCTGGGCTTTTGACGTCTAGTTTCTTCAGCTCTTTATATATTTTGGAGAACAGCCCTCTTTCCGAAGTGGGGATGGTAAAGATATTTTCCCATTCTGTAGGCTGCTGTTTTGTTCTAGTGACAATGTCCTTTGCCTTACAGTAGCTTTTCAGTTTCTTGAGGTCCCATTTATTAATTGTTGATCTTGGTGTCTGTGCTATTAGTGTTCTGTTAAGGAAGTAGAGTCTTGTGCCAGAGCCTTCCAGTCTGCTTCCCTCTTTCTCTTCAATCAGGTTCAGTGTAACTGAGTTTATGTTAAGGTCTTTGATCCACTTGGACTTGAGTTTTGTGTAGGGTGATAGCTATTGATTCTTTTATTTTTAGTATTTTATTTATTTATTAAAGATTTCTGTCTCTTTCCCGCCACCGCCTCCCATTTCCCTCCCCCTCCCCCAATCAAGTCCCCCTCCCTCGTCAGCCCAAAGAGCAATCAGGGTTCCCTGCCCTGTGGGAAGTCCAAGGACCACCCACCTCCATCCAGGTGTAGTAAGGTGAGCATCCAAACTGCCTAGGCTCCCACAAAGCCAGTACGTGCAGTAGGATCAAAAACCCATTGCCATTGTTCTTGAGTTCTCAGTAGTCCTCATTGTTCAGTGAGTCTGGTTTTATCCCATGCTTTTTCAGACCCAGGCCAGCTGGCCTTGGTGAGTTCCCAAAAGAACATCCCCATTGTCTCAGTGTGTGGGTGCACCCCTCGCGGTCCTGAGTTCCTTGCTCATGCTCTCTGTCCTTCTGCTCCTGATTTGGACCTTGAGATTTATGTCCGGCGCTCCAGTGTGGGTCTCTGTCTCTGTCTCCTTTCCTAGCCTGATGAAGGTTAATATTCAGAAGGATGCCTATGTGTTTTTCTTTGGGTTCTTCTTCTTATTTAGCTTCTCTAGGATTCTTTCCCATTCTTCTAAATGCTGACATCCAGTTATACAAAAACAATTTGATGAATTAGCTTTCTTTCTTCCATTGTATAATTTTGGCTGATCAAAAATCAAGTGTGCAGCCAGGCAGTGGTGGTGCACGCCTTTAATACCAGCACTCAGGAGGTAGAGGCAGGCAGATCTCCGTGAGTTCGGGACCAGCCAGGTCTACAAGAGCTAGTTCCAGGACAGGCACCAAAAACTACAGAGAAACCCTGTATTGAAAATCAAAAAATAAAGTAAAATAAAATAAAATAAAAAGTCAAGTGTGCAGTTATAGCAGGGTGGTATTATAATTTCTGTTTCATTGGTGGAACGTGCTGTGCATTGTGTCTTTCTGTGCGCATTGCCAGCAGAAAATCCTCATCAAGGAATGTGTTCTAAGGTATTTCTTGCATTTTTATGAGATTCTTTATTTTAAATTGTTAATAAATTTTAACTTTATTAGATTTATTTTTGCTCAAGAAGCCAACACTAAATAAAAAGTCATTGAGCAGATTTTACTTCCAAAATAATATAAATGTTCATTGGAAGTACAGAAACCGCTCAATGGTCAGAGAATATTAGTTAAATGTGGTGATTTTTTGCAATAGTCTCATTTTATATCCTTAGGATGTACTGTTCTTAACTTTACAAATACTTATGAAGTATGATACCCACAAAACTGACAACTTCAAAGCAAAATATATGTATTTTATAAGCTATTAAATTCTGTATTTATCATCTATTAAATGTAGTGCTTTCTTTGTCATTGATCAGGTATGTCTTATGGACACATATTTTAAACATATATTTACTTTGAAACAATTTTAATCTAGTTAGAAGTTCTCTATAGGTATTGTATATATGACTTTATAATGTTATAAATGATTTAAATATTTCAGCAATTGCTTATTTATTGCTAAAAAGTAAAAATAAGTCTTTATGTTCTGTATATGATCATATTTTTATTGCTGTCTTAAACTCGGATAGTTATGATAATGAATAATTTAGATTCAACTGTCATCTATCAAAAAGACTGGACTTCATTGAGTACTGAGATTTATTAAGAATCAAAACTGCTGCTATAGTTCTTTTGCACATGGAACATTACTCATTCATTTTGTTAGCCTGAAGTAATATGGAATATAATTTATCAGGACATCAAAATAATAGCTTTTACTTGATTTCCTCACTTCTATAAGGACACGCACAATAGACTCTACCGCTATACATGCTCTCTATTATGGCTAATTGAAAATAGATGGTACAATTAACCTGCTTCTCAGGGAAAGGCATTAACACTTAATGTAAAAGTCTAATCACAATAAAAGAGAGCTTCATGCTGGAAGAGAATGTGGTGAATAATTCAAAATCATCTGATTTTCACTTACAAAGTAAATTAGAAAGGGAAAGTTAATCTAACACCCCCCAAAGCAGCAATTAGACCATTTGCTGTCCTAATCTTTGCTTTCTTCATCAAACGTATTCCATTCTAGAAGATTCTACAGATGATTTAACATGACTACTCTCGGTGTTCAGAGGCAACATGGCAGAACAGAACAGGTGGTCATGGAACAAATAAGCCATTAACAGATCTGTTACGAACCAAATTGCAAAGGGTGAAAATTAATATGCAAATTCTGCCTTAAAAACCTACCTTGAGAGTTTTACCTTAAAAATTTTTCTTAAAGGGGTTATTGGCAATGTTTTGATTCAATAAGCTCTTTTGAAATATAGAAAATATTCTATTTTGCTTTTAAAATAATATATAAAGGAGGATGTACCAAAATGCATAAATGTAGCTCTATCTGAGGGTTTTTAATATTTAAAGAGCTTTAAAAATACTTTATAACAAAAATATTTTTGTTAAAATACATAAATAGTTAAGGCAGGTACCCTTCATGTTTGTGATCAATCTTCCCTTCACAGTTTACAATGATCATTATTAAGAATTCTTTATACTGTTTCCTATAAAAGCTAGTGTTTATTCTAGATTTCTTGATAACTGTATCCTGCAGGTCACTATAGCCAACAAACAGTGACTGCAATAATACAGGCAACTCTGGAGATATCCCATCTAAGAATTCTTTACTTGAAGTTGACCAAAAGTTTTAAATATATTGGCTTTTGTTGCTGTTGTTTTGTTTGTTTGTTTGTTTGTTTGTTTTTCAGGAGAGTGTTTCTCTGTGTAACCCAGGCTGTCCAGTAAGTCATTCTGTGCAGTACGTTAGACTTGGTCTCAGAGAGCCACCTATTTCTGCCTGCAAACTGCTGGAATTAAAGGTGTTGTGCACCACCACTTCCTATCCAAAATAAATTGTCTTTAAGTAAAATAATATTGGAAATTTCCAACCAGGATGCCTGCTTAACGATTTTATCTTCTATACAGGAAAAGGAATACGTACCTATGGAAATATCAAATAGCTGCTCATCCAAATAAGTTCTAGGCAATGATAATGCCAGATGACATCCCAATATTAATGTGAGAAAATCCCTAATGTCTTACTCTAGATGATGGGGTATAAATAATTAATATCTACTAAAAGTGGGATTATCAGTCTTCCCCAGGGATGAATCTCTTAATTGTTATCCAATACAGAATGGTCAGACCTAAAATCATATATGTATATATTAACAAATTTACTCAATAGGTTGTTTTATACATTTATATATGTATACACATAGTAACATAATTAAAAAGGAAAAAAATGGTAGGGAGATGAGGGCTAGATCTGGGAGGAGTTAGGTGGAGGATCAGGATAGAAAGAGAATACAAAATACATTGTATACAATTCTGATTGTTTCACCTTATTAAAATCAGTAGATACATTACATAAATAAAACAGAAGATTGACATCACATGACAACCTCTGATAGAAAAAAGTTGGTAAAATTTAATATTTGTTCAGAAATCACAAAACCTATAAGGAATGCATGATTGTAATCATTGTACTAAATGGCATAAACAATAAGCCCTAGAAAGGATCATAAAATGGAAGGCAACTGCTTATATACACAGTCTCATTCTGAGACTCCTGGAGGCAGGATTGTCATTTTCATACTGAGGCTGAGGTAAGAGCCAGTAGTTGGTTACTTTGCTTTTCCGACCTTCAGGTTGAACCCCAGTTTCTCTCTCTGAGTTTTTATTAATCATTCTTCACCGTGTGTATTTTTAAAAGATCTTAATATAGTGACACTATGTTTCATGTTCCATCTGGTAATAAAATCTGTTAATTAAGATTTTGTATCCAATTAAAGAGCTTTCAATCTTGTTTTTTACTCAGCAGTCACATGGGAAATGTGCTTATTGCCACAGTCTCTGTGAGTTCATAAACACATCACTTCTGTTGTGTCTGGAACCCTGTTTCCTTTGTCTTACATCTCCTCTGGCTTTTAAATCTTTCTGCTTCTCTTTCTATATAGTTTTCTGAGCCTTGTGGGTATGAGTTTGATGAAGACATTCTAGTTAGAGCTTAATATTTGAAGGTCTCTTACACTCTGCACATTTATTCCATTATGAATCTCTGTATTAGTTCCCATATACTACAATAGAAAACTTCCCTGATTATAGATTAATAATGGACTGATCTATGGGCATTGTGGAATGTGGCTAAGAGTCATATTATTGTTGTATTTCTTTAGCAGAAAAATAGCATTTGATTTATTTTTAGGTCCATGTGTTCTCTAGTTCTCAGCCAAGCAAGCCATGTAGAGCATGGGTTCAATTTCATGAAGTGGGCCTTAAATCTAATAAAGTTTGTGGTTTGTTATTCTGAAAACGTCTGTGCTACTATTGCACCAGTGTATACAGGAAAGTCACCATGTACATTGTAGGGTTTTTAGCTGAGTTGGTACTTGATAACCAGTAGGGATAAAGGCTCTAGTTAGGCACAAGCTCTATTTCTCAGTGTTCAATGCGATACATGTATGTTATTCAGGAATCAGACCTTGAAACAGTTTGGGAAGAGCAACCAATGGTTGAAGGAAGTACCTAAGCTGTTCCGGGATTGTCATGGGATTCTTGCCCAACAGCTCAGTTACTCAAGTCATTCCTGGCACTAAAGTCTAACTTGATGGTAAGAGATGTTTATTTGGGGCATTATCTCCCCAGTTACATGGTGACTACATTTAGATTTCTTTCATATATGTGTATACTTTAAGAAGTTCCTGCAGCAGTAAATTTCAATGTGTCTCTAATGTTATCTGTCCCTTCCTATATTCCCTCCCTTACACTATCTCCATTTATTCTTCCTGTCTTCTCCCTCTACCTGTCTCGCCATTTCGATTTCTCCTTCCTTAGATTATCCCTCAAGCCTCATTCCTTACTCATTATCTTACCTCTGTGTTTATAGGGACTATAGCATGCCCATTGAGGGATCCACATGGGAACACATACAATATTTATCTTTTGGGTTTTCAATTATGTGATGGATTGAATAAGAATGGACCTCATAGACTCTATATTGAGGGAATGAAATTGTTTTCAAGGGTTAGAAATATTAAATATGGGGTGTGGCTTTGTTGGAGGAAGTGTCTCACTAGGCTTTGAGGTTTCAAAAGTTCAAGCCAGGCACAATCTTCTTCTCTTCTCTTCTCTTCTCTTCTCTTCTCTTCTCTTCTCTTCTCTTCTCTTCTCTTCTCTTCTCTTCTCTTCTCTTCTCTTCTCTTCTC
>NW_004949135.1:2884619-2901321 GCF_000317375.1 Microtus ochrogaster | reverse complement strand
CTCTCTCTCTCTCTCTCTCTCTCTCTCTCTCTGTTGTCTTCCCCCCCACACACACAATCAGATTGTGGAGCAGTCTGTAACTATCAGCTACTACTTCAGTGCCATGTGTGCTGCCATGTTCACTGATATGGTGATAATAGATTAAGCGTCTGAAACTGTAAGGAAGTCTCCATTTAATTTTTGAAGTAGGAGGGCCTTCTGTCTATATGTTACTTTCATTGGTCAAATAAAGAAACTGCCTTGGCCTTTTGATAGGACAGCATCTTGGATAGGCAGAGTAAACTGAACAGAATGCTCAGAGAAAGAAAGCAGAGTCAGACAGACACCATGATTCTCCTGCCTGAGACAGATGGACGCTCGTTAGACTCATCTTGGTAAGCCACAGTCAAGTGGTGATGCAGATTATTAGAAATGGGTTAAACAAATATGTAAAGAGTTAGCCAATAAGAGGCTAGAAATGATGGGCCAAGAAGTGTTTAAATGAATACTGTTTCCATGTAATTATTTTGGGTAAAGCTAGCCAGGAGCCGGGTGATGAAAAGCAGCCTGCTGCTCCTTTTACTACAAATTTTTTCTTTCATAAGTCTTGAGATATCAAGGATGTCTCTTCATAACAATATAATAGTGACTAAGATAACTTACCTTAATCACCAAGGTTTTTTCTAGCTTATTCATTTACTTGTAAATTTCATAATTTCATTTTTATGTTAATAGTGAATCATGATGGTTAAGTGTTTTAAGCTGCGGCATTCTATAGGCTGATTATTATTTTTCTTTCTTTCTTTTTTTATTGTTTTGTGAGCCAGGGTTTCTCTGTATAGCCTTGGAACCTCTTTTGGAATTTTCTCGGTAGACCAGGCTGGCCTCAAACTCATGGAGATCTACCTGCTTTTGTCTTCCAAATGCTGGAAATCATAGTGTGCACTACTACCACCTGGCTAGACTCACTAAAAAAAAAACCCATAATTTTAATCTTTTAGCATTAATCAGTTATTAAAAGGTGAAAAGGATGCAAAATGAAGAGGAATCTATAGATCCATCTTCTTAGTACATATAGATGCAAAATTACTTGAGAAAAATATTTGAAAAAATAAGTAAACAGTTGGTCAAATATATCATAGACTACAGTTAAGTTGAGATAATTCTAGGAATGCTAGGCTGTTTCACCTTTTGGAAATCAGTAGATACAATATATAAATAAAACCAGAAGAATGAAATCACATGACAATCTCTGATATAGGAAAGTTGGTAAAATTTAATATTTGGTCACAGTTAAATCACAGAACTGATTAGGAATTCAGGATTGTAATCAGTATAGTAAATTCCATATACAATAAGTACAAAAGCAGCATCTAACAAAGAAGGAAATTTGAAGATAATGGTACAAATAGCAAAAACAAGACAAGAGAGTCTGTTCTCACTTTTGCTCTTTAACATCTACAGCAATTTGACAGGACAAGAAATAAAATAAAATTGAAGCATGGCAAATGATTACTCTTTTAAGGTAAGAGTCTGTGTCAGGCTTGATGATACACATTTTTAATCCTAGTACTCAGGACAGAGACAGAAGTATGTCTGTGAGTTCAAGGCCAGGCTGATAAATATTGGCCTATCATGGTGAGAGCCTGTCTGAAAAATTAAAAATGTTTCATCATGTAGAAAACCTATGAATCTCACCAAAACACTTTTGTAAATAAAAGAGTCAAAGAAAGAGGCATCATTAAAAAAAAAGATTGACTAATTTAGGAATCTTCTCAGTTTTAGAAATTAAAAAATAGCCAATAAAAATTACAGAACATAAAAAAACTTGAAAAAAATCATTAAAAAGTCTAAAGGTCTCTGTTGTTCATAGACTAGAAGGATTTCTATGCCTAAAATTTCCATACCACTATATGCTCAATAAAATTGTCATCAAAATACCAATCACATTCTGTGAAGAACTAGAAAGAACGATCCTAAAATGCCTGTTCAAGCAACTGAAACAATCATGAGCCAAAGGAATAATGTTAAAAGCAGTAGAATACCCAGATTCAAGAGATATCATAGAGACATAAAGAACAATAGTATCAAATTGACAAATAACAGTCAGACAGTGTAGAAGAATAGAGAACACCACAAATCCACACATCTACAAGCAATAGTCAAGACATTCATGGTACAATGAGGGCCTCTGTAAACAAGTTTTTCTGGAAAAATGCAAATCATCTGTTTAAAAGGCTAAAACTTGACCACATAGAATATTACACAAAATCCAACCAAAAACTTATCAATTACCTTACTCTAAGACTTAAAATTGTAGTTGTTTTCAGGTTCTAGCTATGACAATGTTGCTGTAAATATAGTTGAGCAACGTCCTTGTGGTACAATTGAGCATCCTTTGGATATATACCCAAAAGTGGTATCACTGGGTCTTGGGGAAGGTTGTATCCTAGTTTTCTGAGGAATTGCCATACTGATCTCCAAAGGGACTGTATCAGTTTGTACTCCTACCAGCAATGCACAAGTATTCCCTTTACTCTACAACTTGTCCAACATAAGTTGTCATCAGTGTTTTTGATCTTGGCCATTCTTACAAGTGTAAGATAGAATGTCAGTCTTGTTTTTATTTGCATTTCTCTGATGGCTAAGCATTTTGAGCATTTCTTTAAGTGTTTTTCAGTCATTTTAGATTCCTTTCTTGAGAGTTCTCTGTTTAGATATGTACCACATTTTTATAGGATTATTGATTCTTTTATTATTATTATTATTATTATTATTATTGTTGTTGTTGTTGTTGTTGTTGTTGTTTTTATTGAGCTCTTCATTTTTCTCTGCTACCCTCCCTACTTCTCCCCTTGCCTCCATCCCTCTCACAAGCTCCCCATATTCCCAATTTACTCAGGAGTTCTTGTCTTTTTCTACTTCCCATGTAGACTAGATCTATGTATGTCTCTCTTAGGGTCCTCATTGTTGTCTAGGTTCTCTGGAACTGTAGACGGTGGGCTGGTTTTCTTTGATTTATATTTAAAAACCACTTATGAGTGAGTACATGTGATAATTGTCTTTCTGTACCTCACTCAAAATGATGCTTTCTAGCTCAAGCCTGAAAAATTCAAGGTGTCATTATTGTTGGCCTATTAGCTTATGCATATTTCTAACTCACTCTTATCTCTTAAATTAGCCTATTTTTATGATTTTATATTTTACCATGAGGCTTGTGGCCTACTGGCAAAGTTGTGTCTTTCTCCTCTGGCAGCTCCATGGAGTCTCCCTGAGTCTGCCTTCTTTCTCCCAGAATTCAGTTTAATTTTCACTGTCTAGTTTTGTCCTGTCCTGCTATAGGCTCAAAACAATTTCTTTATTAAACAATGGTATTTATAGTATATAGAGGAGAATCTCACATCAATGACATTTTGAAATTTGCAGGCAAATAGAAAGATTAGAAAACATCATATTGAGTGAGATAACCGAAACCCAGAAAGACAAATATTATGTGGCCTCACTCATAAGTGGTTTTTAGACATAAAGCAAATAAAACAAGTTTACAATTCATAATCCCAGAGAACCTAGACAACAATGAGAACCCTAAGAGAGGCATACGTGGATCTATTCTACATGGGAAGTAGCAAAAGACAAGATCTCCTGAGTAAATTGGGAATATAGGGATCATGGGAGAAGGTAGAAGGGAAGGGGAGAGAAAGAGAGTGGAGTAGAGAAAATGCATAGCTCAATAAAATCAAATTAAAAAACACCTAAAATTCTGATATCAATAGAGAAATGTAAGCAAAATATTTCTAGATATTTGTTTAGAAAATTTCTAAATATTGCTCCAGGATAGTAGAAAACATTGACAAGTATCGTTACATTAGCTGAATGTTTCTACTCAGCAAAGGAAACAAACAAATGGAGAAGATAGAATCCAGGTGGGAGAAAATCCTCATCATTTGTATGACAGAGCATCTTAATACATAAAGCACTGAAAGAGTTAACAGCAAAATGCCAAGTAATCAAAATTTTAAAAAGACAAAAAATCACTCTGCTTCTGCAGAAGAACAGATTCCTGAGGCTCTATCAAAGTTTTTTATTAGAATACCAGTGAACTCTCTTATCCTCTGCCCATATCTGCTGTGGAACCCATTTATCATCCCCTCCTGTCCTTCTCTCCCTGGACTTGTAGATCCATACCAGCTTCTGACACCAAGAGGCATTCCCTGCAGGTCAGGACAGCAAGCAGCACACAGGCATCACAATCTCTGAAAATCCAGGGGAAATAGAATTAAAGGAGAAAATAAAATACCCACCCACATACCAACACAACCATAAAGCCTTTGACCTACAAACTGTACTGCCTACAAGATGTGCAAGGACAATGGTGGGGCAGAATTTGGGGGAGTGTCAAACCAGTGTTCAATTTTACTTAAGGCCTCCTGCATGAGAAGGAGCCCAGGCCCAACACTGCTTGGTTGTCCCAGAACCAGAGACCCAATTGCCCATAGACCTAGGGTAGAACTAACAATACTGGTCTAAAATAAAATCAATTAAATGATTCCTAATGATATTCTGCTATACTCACAAATGACTGCTTTGTTAAGTCCTCATCAGAGAGGCTTCCTATGGCAACAGATGAGAGTCAACGCAGAGACCCACAGCTAGATATTATGTGAAGACAGAATATATATTGGAAATCTCCATTGTGCTCTTCCCTCAGAGCTCAGGGAATGTTGCAGAATAAGGGGTGGAAAGAGTGTAAGGAGTCGAAGGGGATGGAGGCTGGCAGGAGAAGGCTCACTCAATTAACTGAGCAAGGCTCACATGGGCTAAAAAAGATTAATGCTAAACAAGGGGTCTACAGTGATCTTCACCATGTCATCTATATATCTTTATCTGTATCTGTATCTCTACAGCTTAGGTTTTTGTGAATTGTCTAACTGTGGAAGTGGGTGGGCAAGTCCTTGATGTTTTTGCCTGCACTTGGGACTCTTTCCCTCCTATTGGGTTACTCTGTCCAGCATTGGTGTGAGGGTTTTTGCCTTATATTATGATATTTTACTATGTCATATTTGATTTTTTTACCCCTTGAAACAGGTATTCTTACACACTGGTAATGAGAATATAAGTCAGTGTGACCTCTGTGGTAAATAATATGGTGGTTCCTTTAAAACAATTGAAGACATACTGCCACACAGTCTAGTTAACACACTCCTAAGTATATAGCTAAAGGAAACAGGATCAGCACATAAGAGCTGACTTTTATATTCATGTGTATTTCAGTGCACACAAGCTAACATATGGAAAATAACACAGGTGCCATGAACAGACGAAAGTTAAAGAGAATGTGGTCCATATGGAAATCAGAGTGCCATATAGTACCAGGAAAAAAAAAAGAAGTGCTATTACTTGTAGAAGACTAGGTAGAATTGTAGCACATCATATTAACCAAAAGAAACCAGACACATTTGATTTTATAAGAAGAAAAGAAGCGCCGGGCGGTGGTGGCGCATGCCTTTAATCCCAGCACTTGGGAGGCAGAGGCAGGCAGATCTCTTTGAGTTCAAGGCCAGCCTGGTCTACAAGAGCTAGTGCCAGGACAGGCTCCAAAACTACAGAGAAACCCTGTCTCAAAAAACTAAAAAAAAACAAAAAAACAAAACAAAAGAAGAAAAGAAACACATACTTCCTCACAGATGTAGAAACTGTAACAGTAGTCTTAAAAGTAAAAGAATGATGACTATGGACTAAAACTTTTGCTGCTCTCCGGGGAAGGGAAGAAGGGGCAAGAAGGATCAGACATATATTATACACATTCATTTGAAATATCGCAGTGAAACACACTATTATGCACATATAACATGGTAATTTTAACAATTTCACAACTAATTGCTTATTAAAATTAAATGATAAAGTCATCTTAAAGCTGATTATATAAAATGCATAACTTACAAAGATGATTTCTCTTTCAATAGCACTACAACTAATTCAAGAATGTGAACATTATTGGGCTTTAGAACAAAAAGTCATTTGGAAAAGAAAACTTTAAAACCCTATTAAACATTACTATAAGATGATAAATGGAGAATATATTCCAAACTCTGCTTAGCTGCAATTCAACATATTTGTAATTTAAATGTCTATTTGATTGATTTTATGATTATCTTATATAATTTAAAGTTTTTAAAAATGTTTAGTTTCTAAAATGTGGAGGTATTGTTAGTACATCAGCTTACCTGAAGTCATTTTAGATATACAATAGAAAGTTTCTTATTAATATGCTAAAATATCAAGAATATTCATCATAAATACACATTGAAATTAATTTCAATTTCAATTTTTGTTTGTTTGTGTGTGTGTGTATGCACAGGTGAGTGAAGGTAGTCATGGAGGCCAGAAAGATCACTGCATACCCTAGAGCTGAAGTTAAGGTGAATTTGAGCTGCCTGAAATGGGTGCTGGGCACAGAACTCTAATCCTTTCAAGAACAGAAAGCAATCTCAACTGGTTGTTCATCTCTCCAGCCTAGATATTAAATTTTCATAATGGATTATCCAACAACTCCTTAGGAGATTTATGACTTATTATTATATTTTCTAGAGCATGTCATTATCTGAACCGTAGGTGAATTTTATGTTTTCTAAACTCAGAGTCAAAGGACATTCTTTTTAACAACATCATTTGTGTATTTCAGATGTCTCAATCACTGCTTCTCCGAAGTGAGTATTATGCCACATCCTTTGAGAGGAATTCTCATGATTTGTGGAATAATAATCATTAAAAATATTAATTTGGTTTCAATTTCGATTTTTCTTAGAAATAATTACATTAATATGTTTCAATTTGCTTTAGAAATAGTAAATGTTGAGCAAAGAAATGCTATCAACAGGAGCTTTTTAGTTCAGTGAAATACACTTTGAGGCAATCTCATTGCTTTGTGGACTATTGATCACCAAAAATAAATGAACAAACAAAACTGATAAGTACAAACAAAGATGTACAACTTTGTTGAGGATAGAAAGTTTCAACAAGCTTTGAAGGAGACTGTAATTTTAAAATGAAACATGTTTACCAAAATTAGTATGTGTTATAAAATTTCTTTAACTGATCATTGTATGTTCTAGAATAGTATAACATTGTAAGCTAGGAATATATTACTCATACATGAAAACACAATAAACACCTTTCTATAATATATAGTATGACACGGATTTATCCATTTTTATAGATCAAGACATTATACAAGCACATTTCTATAGCAAAAAAAGGTTCCAATAGATTAAAATGTAAGTGCTCAGTAGTTGTTTACCAGGATAAAGGGCAATCTTATGAGGGAAATGTATTTGAAGTTTCCAATTAACCACTAAAGCATTATGATCAACTTAACAGCATATTCACCATTTTGTTCAAAATAAGTTCCTTCTCTTGACTGCATTAAAAATAAAATTTGATTAGAGAGACCAAATTAGTTAATATGTGAGGACTAATAAATTTTCAAGTAGTTTGAGAGCTTTTCTATGTCCACTTTCATATAAACTTCATACTACAATTTTTTATTATATTCTTAAACTAAGGGGGATCTAATTATGATCCATGTGTTAGGTTGTCTTACTTCCTAGGGACAACAATTTTACCTTAATTTTTTTATTCCATTTTTAACCTGAGATATTTTTCTTTCTTTCTAAGAGTATATCCCTTCAGTCACTTGCCTTGCACTGTACAGTCTTACAGTCCTGGATTCATTTGTTTGCTTATTAGATATAATACCCCACCAAAAGCTATTCATTTTGTATAATTGCTTTTATTATAAATTATAACTTGTAACTATATCTTCATGTAATTATCATCCAGAATTAGTGCTCTTTTGGTAATTTTAAATAATGTCATATATTTATTAGGGTAAAAATAAACAAATATAAAACTAATTACCCAAACAAATATTTCTCAGTCTGATCTATATTACATGACAAGTAAAACAGAAGGAAAAGTATATAAATATGATTTTCATTGCTGAACAGGGATATTAGCTACCAAAAAAGAAGATACACAGAGTCTCTTAAACCAATGAGTTGGTTCCAAATCTATAGAATCTTGAGATTCTCTGGCAAGAGAATCATTTGGAGGAGAGTTCTTTGACTATATCAGAGAATGTCATTTTGATGACACTTACCCAGGGCTAGGAGCTCTCCAATAAATAAGTCTATTTAGTGAAGCAGAGATTTAAACACATAGGCCAGTCACTACACTCACTGCAAAGCTCCCTGGCTCAGTCACCACAGCGAAGCTTAAGATGAATCAGTGAATCAATCCTAAAAATAACCTGACTACCCCTCACACAGAGACATCTCTGCTAATGTCAGGTGCAGTTTCGCATTCCATCACCAGAAACACATGTGATTCATTAATCTACCTGAGCATAGATGTTTGGGGTAGTGCAGAGAGAGCGCAAATGGATTAGTGGCCTATTTGTTCATGCACAGATGGCAAATGAGGAACACAAAATATGATGGGTGATTACGGGAAATGGCAAAGGATAAAATTAGCAGTATTGAAATGCAGAAATAATGGAAGCAACAAAAAGTGACAAAAAAGAAGCTAGTCTGGCAATTAAGCCCTTATGATTAACATTACAAAAACATTTATGTTGCAAATATATTTGTGAGAAAATATGAAACAAAATCGAAGACACCTTAAAGATTAGTAAATGTTCTAAAAAGTCTAAAACTGTCTACATTTTAAATAACCCAAATACAGACATTAAAAAAATAATGCATATGACTTGTTTGATGAAGTTTTTTTAAAAAATAAATAAATTGAATGTATAGAAGAAAAGAGCAAGCAAGTGGGGCAGAAGAGATGGCTCAGCAGTTAAGAGAAACTACTGCTCTTTTAGAAGACCGAGGTCAAATCCCTAGTACTCTCAGAGTACTTCACAACCATTGGTAACTCCAGCTCCAGGAGATTTATTTAACATCCTCTTCTGGCCTCGTTGAGCAGCAGGAGAGCAGGCGGCACACATTACATGTCAACAAAATACAAATACACATATACACATAAAATGCTTTATTTTATTTTATTTTTTCCATTTTATTGAACATTGATTCTTTTCTCATATAATATAATATGAATACAGTTTCTCATCCCTCTACTCTTCCAAGTTTCTCCTCACTTCTTCTCCCACCCTGATTTTTTTCCTTTCTGTCTCATTAGAAAAGAACAGAATCCTAAAAAATAAAAACAAATATAGCAAAATGAAATATAATTAGATAAAACAAAAACTATCATGACTAAGGTGGATAAGACCTGCTAACAGAAAAAGTGAGAAGCCCAAGAAAGTGCAAGAATTAGAGAATCACTCACATACATACTCATGAATTCCATACAAATATTAGATGCACAGCTATGGTATATATGCAGAGAACCTGATCCAGATCCTTGCTTTGGAATAATTTTATTTTACATTGTTAAAAAAAATGGTTTAATAAAACACTGACTAGTAGCCATGCAGGAAGTATAGGTGGGGCAAGTAAACTAAGAATGATGGGAAGGAGAAGAGCAGAGTCATCAGTGACCAGCCAGACTCAGAGGAAAAGAGAAAGTAATGTGCCATGCTAATAAAGGTACTGCATGTGGCAGAGGAAATATAAGAAATATGGGTTAACTTAAAATGTAAGATCTAGTTAGTAATAAGACTGAGCTATTGACTGAGCATTTATAACTAATATTAAGACTCTGAGTTGGTTATTTGGCACTGGGCAGCCAGGACAAAAATGTCCAATTATAGACTCTTGTAGGCCCTATCCTTGCTGCTTCAATCTCTGTGAGTTCATATGAGCTTTTCTCAGTTGTTTAAGACCCTTACTCTCTTGGAGTCCGCTTTTCCCTCTGTCTCCACCATTTCTTATGCTTACTCTCTGTGAAGTTCTCTGAGCTCTGAGGGGAAGGGTTTGATGGAGACATCTCTTTTAATAGAACTCCAAGGTCTCTCTGCATAATACCTAAGTAGGTATTTATTTTCTTCTGTTGTAGGACGAAGTCTCTCTGATTGATGATAGCTGAATAAAGCATTTATATGGATTCCTGGCCTGCTTGGCAACTATATTCTCAGTGAATGTCTACTGGTGTTATAGATGCTGAAATAATGGGATGATTTGGAGAAAGGGAGGTTGGGGAAAGAGGATATTTGAGAACACTGGTGATAGGGTCAGGGAGTAAAGGGAGACTTCACCAGGTCTTCTACTATACTGCTGGTTCTGCAACTGCAAGGTTTAGGTCTAGAGGAGGAGAAGTAAAGACGTGATCTGCCATCAATCTACTTGCTGACCTGGCCATTGGGTTAGCAGGAGGTACCTGATGTTATTGGGAACTGGGACAAATCAACAAGGAGGGTGGTAAAAGGAGAAGATCTTTCTGTGGTTCTCAGGAGATGGTGAAGTTCTCAGGGGGAGAGGGAAGTCTGGCACAGGTATTCTGTTGCAGACATGGGGATAACATTATTAAATGATTTAAAAAATAACATGTAAGGGTGCTGATAAAATATGGTTCAGATTGATTTTCACAGTGGCTGTATGAGTTTGCACTCCCACCAGCAATGTATGAGTATTTCTTGTGCACTGTGCATCCTCACCAGCATGAGCTGTCACTTGTTTTGTTGATCTGAGACATTCTGAGATGTAAGATGAAATCTCAAAGTAGCTGCATTTCCCTGATGGCTAAAGAAATTGAACATTTTCCTCACTGGTTCTCAGCAATTTGAGTTGTTTCTATTGAGAATTCAGTGGTTTCTCCAGAAAATGGGAATTTATCTACCTCAATATCCAGCTAGGTGTTCTTGGACATATACCCAAATGATGCTGCATCCTACCAAAAGGGCACTTGCTCTACCATGTTCTTTGCTGCTCTATTTATAATAATCAGAAATTGAAAACAACTTGTTAGAGATTTTACAACAATTGGGTGTCCAAGGAATGCCACAAAGATCACACCATGCAACAGACCTCATGTTGGGGGGGGCAAAAAGTCATCTCTGGGAAGGAACAAGAGAGAGGGAGGAGAGAGGGAGAAAAAGAGAGAGGAGAGGAGAGCTGTGATGGTATGGGCCTTATTAAGGGTCCTTGATTCTTGGAAAATTTGGTGCCTTATGGTGACAAGGCTGCTTGTGCTGAGTTGCTTGCTGGTGGCAGGCTGGGGAAACACCTGTTTCTTAAATGTAGGCAGGTCCTAACATTCTTCTTTTTTGTTTATTATAAAAGGTGAGAAAATAAATAGAGATAATGGTGAGGCATAAATGGGGTTGCCATGTCCTTTAGATTGCTTTTTGCAGTCTGGGGGCATTGATATCGTTGGGGACCCAAAGAAGCTATGATGATGGCCAAGTCTGGGAAAAGCAGGCTATTTAAGTTGCTATCCATGCTCTAAAGGATCATCTAAGACTAGGGAATTTCAAGCAGCATATAGGAGGCTGGACAACCTGGTGCTTGCCTCTGTGCAGCTGTCTGGGATGCATAGTTTGAGGGAACTCCTGGAGCTGGCAGGTTGCTGTAACAGATATCTATGTTAGGGATAGAAGGTAAAGTAAGGAGTTTAGGGGAATTTTTTTCTTAATTGTACATTTGAAACTTTTAGGCCTATGGTTCTGGTAGGGGGGAAAGGGAGTTACAAGACCAGGAAGAGGGGGTGTAGATTCCCACCCTCAAGAATAAGTGCAATAGGCAGGTGGAAAAACAGGCTGCTGGTTGACGATAGTTATCTGGCATCCACTTGACACGTGAGAATTGGATTCAAGTTGACTCCATGAACCTTATAAAAAAATTTTAAAGTTCATAAAAAGAGACAAAAATTGCAGACATGTTAGCATTACCTCTGTTTCTGATCTGTACTGAAATCCACATGGTAGAAAAGTAGTAGTCTCGTTTCTTTCATTCACAGCAGAAGCATGGAGACCCAAAAATGATTTGGGGTTAAAAACATGAATATTCTTTCCTCTATCTAGTAGTTGGGGTGTATATGGATTAGACAGATATTTTATAGCACAATGAGAAGCACTTTTTTGTCTTTACTTAGAAGACAACCAAAGGAAATTTAAAATCTTGAGTTTGTTACTATGATAATAGTATGGTACTTTACCAGAGTTAGATTACTAGCTTATCAGAATTTCATTCATTAAAGGAAAATTCTCATCTTTTGAAGTCTTAATTAATGTAACAGCATAGAGAGAGAAAGGAATCTGAAGCATTGCTCTCTATATATATGTCTTAAGTTACTTTCTTACACTGTTACAAATTGCCTTTACATACCTTATGAAACTTTCTTAGATCTTTATAACTTGCATTTACATATCTTAAAATTCTTTTTAGACCCTTACAACTTACAACTTATTTAACATTCCATATCCTCAGGTCTTACACAAACTTCACACTTGTTTCTATTCAGTCATTCACCACGAGACACAGGTGGTTGATTAGTGAGAGCAATCATTGTATAGCAAGCTCCTCTAAGTAAAGGAATAGGAAAAAGTTACACTAAAATCTGCTTTGTTAGCTTATGTCTTTTCAGACTCTGATAGGAAGGTATCCTGTGTCTAGATCTAGGAGGCCTGACGCCTGATTTTTACCTATGAGGAGAACTGGGAATGCAGCTGACGCCTTGGTTGCTGCTGTTAAATGAAAAGCTATGCCTAGCCTAGTCATCAACACCTCCAGAGATCTGAGAAGGAAAACTTTCACCAGAGTTAGAAAGAAGTGCAGACCAAGAAGTTCCAGAATCTATTAAAAATGACAGAAACTTACTAGCTACCTGGAAAATCATCCTTAATTCCTATGTGGTGGTCTTGATTTCATTGGGGACTAAGGTCCCAGGGCACTGGCAGGTTTTGATCACCAGGACCAGAAGATCTGACAGACTTTCCTGTGAAGGATGAACTAGGGGAACTGGTCTAACTTGTCTAGACAAGTCAAGGCAGTTAACTCCCCAGTGTCCTACTTATCCATAGTTTGGACAGGGTAATGGCAGTGGACAAAGTGAAAGATAGTGTTTTACTCAGTGACTGGCTTTGCCACATTTAAATCAGGCTCCAGGTAGATTTTTTTGGTACCCTATCATCTTCTTTGGAGACCTCAGGGTCACTGCTAGAGCTGACATCACTGTTTTCCATTAAACCTTTTGAATGTCATATGCAAGAGAACTCTGAAGTTTGAGGACTATTATCTATTATGTATAGCTAAATTAAGCAAACTTTGCTTGTTTCTAGTTATTTGTTTGGGGCTTAAATTTGAAAACATAAATAGGGAATTATATAAAGCTTATATTTGTAATTAATTACATTAGTATTTAACATGGTTATGAGTATAGTTTTGAACACAATAAAACTTAGATTCAGTTCTCATTCATTTAAAAAATATAGATCTAAATGGGCAGTGGTAGAGCATGCCTTTGATCCCCAAACTCCTGGAAATAGTTCTTGTAGACCAGGCTAGCCTCAAACTCATAGAGATCCAACTGCCTTTGCCTCCTGAGCATTGGGATTAAAGGCATGCGCCACCACTGCCCAACTAGATCTATATTTTTTAAATGAATGAGAGCTGAATCTAAGTTATATGCATATACACATTTAGAGCTGAATTCGAGTTACATACAAACATATGTGTGTTTGTGATTTTTGAATATACATATAAACATATATATGCATATACATATGTATATATATGCATATGTATATGCATATATATATAGCAACCCATATCTGACACTGTTTAGGTGGTGAAGACCCTGAGACTAGATAGCCCAAATCATAGATTAAAACCAAATCATACTGTTGTGGAAAAAAAAAAAGTAGTGACAAAATTACTCCTAATGGCTTTAATCAGAGAAGCTTTTTTATGCAGATGGAAACAAATACAGAGACCCACAATAAGATATTACACAGGGAAAGATCATGGAACACTTAGCATTAAATGGGATATCTTGGTCAAATTCCTTCCCTCAAAGCTCAGAGAACCACATGGAAGAGAAGACAAAAAAAAGGTTCATAGCAAGTCAAAATTTAAGAATAAGTGATGGTTGAATACTTGGCTGTAGCACAAATAATAAAAACCCAGAGACTGATATTGGGGTTCAACATGAAGATCAGAAAAACAAAGCAGCCAAGCCACTAGGGAACTCTTCAAACTGAAGGAGAGTGAGTTCCTGTCTCATCATGGTTTATAATCCTTTCTAGTGCTGGGATTAAGGGCATAAACAACTACCACACAATTTCTATGGTGAACTACTGTCCCTGCTGTGTTTAAAGGTATGTGTCACCACTGGATGGTCTGTATGGCTGACAAATGGGGTTGTTTTATTTATTAAAATACAAATGAAATATCACTTCACTTGGTTATTAAAGGAAGTTGTCTATAGCCAAGGCAAGCTCAGATAACAGAGTACAAGAGAAAAAATATTTAAACCATAGGAATGGGAAGAGTGCTATAAAAATGTCTTCTGGGACTTTCTTCTCAAGTACTTTGCTTACCTGAACACAATTTCCAGAGCATTGAGAATGTCAACATTGTCTGAGTGAGGAGATTTTTGGAGGCACTGTCACTCCCTAAGAAAAATATTGGAAGCAATAGTTAATGGAAGAAGGAGAGATACATTCTTCAGTGGTATAGTGACTGATAAATTACCTATTCTCTGTTAACAGCAGCCTGAATAAGTCTCAGGGTCACCTGTCTACTATATAAAACAGATATGAAAGTAACTGGCAAAAAAGTAGATCATCAGAGTGACAAAAGTAGGTGGTGGTGGTGACGATAATCAATATTTGTTACATACATGCATGAAACTGTCATAATGAAACCCCCTGTTTATAGTTAATATGTTTTAAAAGATGTCAAATAATCTCCTGTGTGCAATTATTGCTCTTTGATTCATCAAATCCATAAAGTTGTTAATCATTTGTTGGCACCAGAATTTGACCTTTATAGGAATGTGTCCATAAAAATGCAGGCAATGGAGGCATGCTTCCATGGTTAAGAGTATATGTTTCATGTATTAGGTATCTCTATAAAAACATAATTTACAGAATTAATACTTGCTAAAAGAGGATTTGCTAGATTGGCCTGCATGATGTCAGCACATCGCCTATGCTGGGTCATCCTCGAGAGCCAGAGAACTGGTATGTACTCAGTTCATGAGACTGAGGCTTTAGCGGTCCTGATCTGATGCTGAAGGCTTAATCTGGTCTTGGATAACATGGTTTCAATCAATACTGGAAGAGCAGACAATAACGAGTTCCAATATCTATTGATGAAGGAAGCAGCAGTAATGACAGTGACAAGAGATATAGCAAAAATGGACTTGATGAATTCACCAATATAATTAAAAACAAAAGAAATAATTTTCTTCCCTCCCTACCCAGGAAACTTCTTATATTTGGGCCTGTGCGATACACTACCCACATATGGTGCAGTTCTTCCCACTTCAATTAACTCAAAAGAAGGAGAAAATCCTTTAGACATATGAAGAGATATCTAGATAACCCTTCAAAAGTGTACCAAAGGTTTATACCAATCATGATTCTAGTTTGTCTCAGTTCATCAATCAATACTAGCTATCACATAGTGCAGATGAGAAATTGGATTATTTTATTTCTTTTTTATTCTTTGATAATTTAACACATGTATACAATAAATTATATTACTTCTACACACATTTCTACCTCTGACACCTGTTTCATCTTCCCAACATAACATTGCCTAACTTCATGCACTGTTTTCTTAGTTACTGATAATCCACCCAGTTCACTTGGTGCTATCTCCCTATACATGGCTGTGGAGCCATCCATTAGAGTATGAGGAATCTACCATTGATCATGCCTTAAAAGATGAATGATTTTCTCTCCCTCATCTGGTATTAACTCTCCTATAAGGAATGAGGCCTGGTGAACATACCACTCTGACCCCATATGCCGTAATCTAGTTGGGTTGAACTTGTGCAGGTCTTAAGCAGCTGTGGTGGGCCCATGGTGCACTAGGCATGTCATATCCAGAATGCAGAACTTCGCCAACGCGCCACCCCATCTTCCAATTCTTACATCCCTTCTGCTTTTTTAAGCTTCATGTTTCTGAAATTTTGATGAGTATTGGAGAATGATTAAAAAATGTCCCATTAAGGCTGAGTTCTCAGCCTCTTATGCTTATCACCTATTCCAGCCATTCATCTCTGCATTTACTGCTGCCTACTGCAAAAGCAATTTATATGACCTAAGTTGAGAGCAGTTCCACCTAATGTCATACACAAAGTAATTTGCAAGGCATTTGACAGTATGACCTGTGAGCAAAATGTTGTACCAGATTCTACTCTAGTGTTTATCACCTCTTCACTGATGAGCTTTTGATATGGAATTCAATACCAAATGCTAAAATTCTTCCTATGGAGCCAGCCTCAAATCTTATCAGAAAGCAGTTAGCTATTCCAAAAAACCATGATACTATTGCATCTTGTCTGGCAAGTCAAGTCAATAATTAGCCATACATAGTCCAGAGCTGGGAAAAACCATTATTACTGTATTATTATTTCTTTAACTTCACCATCACTCTGTACATCAGAAAATTAGATAGGCCTAGTAGACTGAACATAATTCTGGGAGAAAGAAGCCGAGTTAGTCAGTAGCCATGATTCTTCCACCTGACACAGCTGCAGGATAAGATCTTCCCTGATAAGCCACCTCATGGGCTACACAGATTATTAGAAATGG
>NW_004949135.1:2877487-2882329 GCF_000317375.1 Microtus ochrogaster | reverse complement strand
GCAGGTTAAGATCTTCCCTGATAAGCCACCTCATGGGCTACACAGATTATTAGAAATGGGTTAGATCAAGATGTAAGAGCTAGCCAATAAGAGGCTGGAACTAATAGGCCAAGCCGTGTTTAAAAGAATACAGTTTCCGTGTAATTATTTCAGGTATAAAGCTAGCCAGGTGGCGGGACGCAGCCCCGAGGCTCCTTCAACACTTCGTGGCACTGTAAAAGGTAGCCAACAGGAGAAGTGTTTCTTGGTTATTTGAGATTGATTTTTCTATGCCTATATATAGACAAAGGTTATGGTAGTTTTAGTAACTCTTTTGGCCTCTGAAACTTACTATGCTGTTACAGTGTAACCAAGGGGAAGGATAAGAATCTATGTGAGCAATAACTCATAGGAAAGTATATCATGCCATGTACTGTGATTGATTTGTATATCTTCTGGGAGAAGCATTGTCCATCTACATGGAATACTTCTGTTAGAACTCATTTACAATATTGTATTTTGAATGGAAAAAAAAACCTTATGATAGCTCATTAAGACCTGATCTTTGATATCAGAACCCAGACAAAGAAAATAGGTATTGCCTAATGTATGCCTTTAATTGAAGTGCTTTTAGGGACATGTATGAGAATAACTGTGCTTTGCTGGCTGCCAATATGGCTTAGCCAGTCTCAGGTAAATAAAGAGGAGAGTGATAGAGTCAGACATAAGAATCCTTACTCTGATCTTTATGTGTACACACAAATTGTCCATATTACACACACGCACATACATATACATACACATCAAACACAACCCAAACTTTATCTTTTTAATTACAATCATATCTCTTTGAGATTGAATTTGGTATTAAGAATTTCTTTTCATGTCATTTCATAGCTTTGTTGTTCACTTCCTTTTGGTGGCAAATAATAGTCTACTATATTTATGTAATATTTATTTGTAATAAAACAATATTTACAATAATATCTTAATTAAAGTAGCTCTGCTGTATCCATATTTGGTAATTATAAATATTAATGCTACAGCCTTTATATACAGTTTTAATGAAGAAATGTCAAAACCCATTTCAGTGAGCATGGAAAGAGAATGTATATTTATAACTTATTTCTTTTATTTTTTGAGATTTATAATTACATAATTTCCCTCTCCCCTTTTCTCTCTACAAGTCCTTCCTTGTTCTTTTCCATACTACACCCATAATGCCTCAGCAAACTTGACTGCCTAAAGATGAGCTAAACAATGCAATAGACATGTTTAAATCGGTGAGGAAAGACCTGTAGTCCCACATCCTACAAAAAGAGCTACAGAAAACTAAGGAAATTCTAAGAGAAGGAGAAATACCCTTCTCCAGGGAAAGGCACATAAATGGGTTGTTGTCCAGTACTAGCTGGTCACCCTCAAATGTATACATACAAGTAACATTATATCAACTGGGCAGGTTTTACTGATTTCTTTAGGTATATGTGTGTGTGTATGTATGTGTATATATATATATATATACACATACATGTGAGTGCATAAGTATACATATGTAAAAACAACTAATGAAAAATATGTACTTTTCTAAAAGACTCTCAGATTGTATTCCACACCAACTGGGACATTTGAATTCTCAACAGTAATTTTAGAACAAGGTTTATCCTATACCCAAATAAGAAGTTGAGTTTTCAGAGGTATAATTGCTGCCATTTTGTCATTGCCTCTGTGAGTGGTCCTATCAGTTCCCCATAGAGTACTCCAGTCTGGTGTAAACAGTCAAAACCATTAGACAGTGTGTGGAGTTTTACATTCAGACCCCAGAACCTAGAATCTCCATGTGAGTCAGTATTTCCCAGCTTGTATGGCATCATGATTCTCCTGGCTACTTGTCTGCTTGCTTTTGACTCAAGTTGGTGCTAATTTTCATTAGCTTGTGATTCCAGCTCACCAATATACCACCCAGGGTTTTGTAGTAGGGAGCTGCGGGCCTCTTCCCACAGCCCAGCTCCCGGTCGCCTCACTATCTTATGCCCCAAAATAACAACACAAAAACTGTATTCTTATAAACACTGCTTAGCCCATTTCTATTAATGTGTGTAGCACCCCAAGGTGCACTTACCGAAAATATTCTAGCCTATGTCCATCCTGGGTTGGAGCTTCATCGCGTCTGCTCCAGAGAGCAGAGCTATCGAGTCTGAGCTCACTTCCTCTTCCTCCCAGCATTCTGTTCTGTTTACTCCACCCACCTATGTTCTAACCTATAAAATGGGCCAAGGCAGTTTCTTTATTAGCCAATGACCTTCCTCCATCAGGGTTTAATTCAGATGCCACAGTTTTACAGAGGGAACTTAGAAGATTTCAAATCTGAGAGGTTATTGAATGAATTCATATATTGTTCCAGTCATGTCTCCTTAATAGTCTGCCTCTTTTCTAATTCTCCTGTTCTAATTCTAATTCTTCCTGGATTTCTCTACTCTACCCTCTTAATTCTCTCCTTACAGAAGGTTTAAAGCAATAAAAAAGTTACAAAAGTTACCATTCATTGGCCAAAAGCACATTCCTAGGGTAAGCAATAAGGAGCTGAGCCATTTACTATGGCAGCACAAGGTTTCAAGGTTTCAGGGTTAAGACCATGATAAGAGACCAGTGGCCCAGTGACAAACTTTAAGACATAGGTCTATTGTCAACAGACTGGCCAGGAAGAATTGGCATGCTTTCCTTAGGGTAATAAATGTAGTAACCTTGGTTAGACTCCTATGACTCTGACCTTGTGCATAGATCTGTAAAGTTTTCAACTTTTGATCTATTTACAAAAAGCCTTTAGTCTAATTTGAACTTGCTCTGAGGTAAAAAGGAGCTAATTGTGTTCAGTTAGTCTGAGAAAAAGAAACAAAGCAGGCTTTTAAGTGTCTTTAGTCCTCATGGGACAATAGATCTAGTTATGAAGCATATTCTAGTATATTTTCTATGTATCAAAATTATACAGCTAAATAAAAAGTCATTTTCCTGACCATGCACATATTTATGTTATCATAAGATTGAGATTACATATATACATCATATGAGATAACACACTATAAGGCAGGTAATTGGGAGACACCAAGGGCTTTAGCAAATGTGAGCAACAGTCTCCAGAGTCGATGTCCTGCAGACTTTGCCTAGACAGGATTAACCTCCATCGGAGAATCATTCCTCTGGTGGCTTGACATCTGAACACTAGTTGTCACCTGTTGTAACTCTTACAGCCTCCAACAACTGCTCACTTGGTATTGGGAATTGGCACTGTGTCTTATAGAAAAAGAGTAAAGTACTTAACTACTGAGCCATCTCTCCAGCCTTTCAGTTTTTAATTTCAAAGTGCTGATTGTTGAACATCCTTCTGTCCACTCAAGAAATTTTTTTAAAGCATTATTTCACTAGAATTGCTGTTTGACTTTTAAGAAGTTCATATCAACTTAGATAATAAAGAAATCATATTCAGCAATTTTGGCTCAGAAATTTTGTCATATATTTTTTTTTCAGACACGGTGATTTTCCTACTACTTAATGACATTCTGAGTTTCTTTTCTTAACATTGTTTTAAAATGCTGTGTTTCTTAGGAGCTGGCCAGGGATCATTTTTTTCTTCAAATCTCAATAACGAATGTCAAGAGTACTCAAATTCTAAACATCATCTTTAGATAGAAGACTTCCAAATTCACGTCCTTAGACTAAACATTTTTCCTGAGCACCAATTACTACTTGCCATCTTCTCTCCGATGTCTCCCAAAGATAGAAATTCACATATCACAAATCTATCATGAATGAAACAAAAATTCTGCCATTTTTTTACCCAGCTTGTTTCCTATTTTACATCTCATTTTGCAGTAAATTCTGCCAGTAAAAAGTGGGAAGCCAGGCAGCTTTACACAGTCTTCCCTTCCTCAGACTGTGTATTTCTAATAGGCCTGTTTTTCTTTTGTATGGGAGCGACACATTAAAGAAAATAGGTAAGATTTATGTATGGAATGGGTGGTAGTTACAATAGGCAGACCATACTTTTAATAATAGCTTTTTTAAAAAAATGCATACTATGAACATACCTCTTGTTTGTAATATTTGTATATAATTAGAAGTGGTATTAGGAGACATGGATCATGTGGAATAACAAATTATTAATCCATTGCAAAGGACTCACTAAGTCAGACATAGTTTTTATTTGCTTATATTAAAGATTACTTTTTACTGGCTCTTCTGCATGTCAACATATCCCCACTAAGCCCTCCATAGTAAACATGGCTCAGGTGGGTGACAAAAATTAGGAATGAGCCAAAGGATGTAACTTTTAGAATAATTGAAGACAAAAAAGATTTTTTCTATAAAAGATACTCTGATATATGTGCATTTATAAGCAACTGTAGTATAAATAATGTGTATATAACTGTTTTTATTTTATATGTATATACATTTAAAAGTCCATAAAAACTGGTGCTGTGGTTTAAATGAGAACATTGCCCATAGGTTTAGCTACTTGAATATTTGTCCTCAGTTGGCTTTACTGTTTGGGTAGTTTGAGGAGGAGCTGTTTCAATAGGTTTAGAAGAAAAAGCCTTGCCAGAGTAAGTTTGCCTGTGGGACCAGGGCCACTTTATTCTCTCTGCTTCTTGCTTGTGCTTCAAGATGTATGTTCACATATTTCTGCTCTAACTGTCACACATATGGCCATTCTTCCCTATCAGGACAGATGGTTATCCCTATGCAACTATAAGCTAAGGAAACTTTTTTTTTTTTAATAAACCACCACAGTGATGGTACATATATCCCAGAAAATAAATAACAAATACATCGAGTTGAAAGACCTGGATAAATCCAGACCCCCCCCCC
>NW_004949135.1:2856594-2877322 GCF_000317375.1 Microtus ochrogaster | reverse complement strand
GTCCTTGGACTTCCCACAGGTCCGGGAACCCTGATTGCTCTTCAAGCTGAAGAGGGAGGGGGACTTCATCGGGGGAGGGGGAGGGAAATGGGAGGTGGTGGAGGGGAGGAGGCAGAAATCCTTAATAAATAAATAAATTTAAAAAAGAAAAAGAACAAGAAATCCAGGATTATCTGGTTCAGTGACTGCTACAGGAACTATCTGAAGATAAAGTTAGATTGTAATCTTGAGAATAATGTTGAGGAATAGGGAGTTTCCCCCTTGTGATTATCATTGGTATTTTTGGAATACTCTGTTTCAGGAACTAGCTGATTATAATCTTAAGAGTAATCTTGAGAAATAGGGAGTTGCCCCCTTGTGATTATCACTGGTATTTTCAGAATTTTCTACGGCACCCTCCCTACCCCATTGGGATTACTGGGCTGTGGTTTCTTCCCTTAAAATCCCCTTCTCCCAGTAACTCAGGGTCAAACTTCTCCCCTGTGTGGGTTATGAGTCTCGGCCCCAGTGCAGGGGGGGTCATGTTTCCCGAGACTTGAGTGAGAGTCTTTTCTCACTGTGGGTCTTTCAGAGTGACATAGGATTTGCATTGTTTTAAGACTTATTATAAGAGAAAAATAAACAGTAGAGGGGAAATCTTCTTGGGTAACATTGTATGGAAATGTACACAATGTACAAAATTACATTTATCAAGAAAAAGATGCATACTTTAAATTGGCTTAAAATATTCATCAGAGAAAAACCTGTTGTGGTAGCTTGGATAATAATGCCCCCCATAGGTTCATTTATTTGAATGTTTGTTAGCTCGATAATTGAACTGTTTAGGAAGGATTAGGAGGTGTGTCACTATGGGGAGGTTGGCTTTAAGGTTTCCAAAGCCCTCACCATACTCTTTCTACCTGGATCCTGTGGATCAGATGTGAGCACTCAGATACTTCTCTAGTACCTCCTGCCTGCCTGCTGCCACCCTCCCCACCATGATGATAATGTGCTGATTCTCTGAAACAGCAAGCAAGCCCCTATTTAAATGCTTTATTATATAGATTACCTTGGTTGTTTTGTCTCTTTCTAACAAGAAAACAAACACTGAGACACTTGTCTTCCCTGTCCCATGGATCTTTTTGAGCAGTGGAGGAGGGTAGATTTACTTTATACATCTCCTGGTAGCAAGAAATATACATGGAATCATAGAGAAGCAGCATTTGAAAGAATCAGTGGGTGTCCAGAGTAGAAGAATCTCCATTGCTGGAAGAATCCATTCCACAAAAGAAGGATTGGGGACATTTCCTACTTAGAAATTTGATATAGTCTAGGCTGGTCTGAAACTTGTAGTCTTTTGGTTGCGATAAATAAAATCATTTGCCATCATGCTTCAGACACAGAGGGAGAGAGCAAAAGTCAAAATCTAGAATTATTGTGAAAGAGTAAAATGTATATTAAGATTTCAAGAAGTTTTAAAATGTGGACAGTCAATTGAAATAAAGAATATATTTATTTTGGTTCCTTCTCTATAGAAGTAACTAAGATTTCTTAATCACACTCTTAACTGTGTTTTATGTAAAGCATTTAAGTAATTGTGCTTGTTTGGACTGAAATTTCAGTAACTATAACACTATCTCAAGTTATGTCTGGTTAATTTGGAGTTATACACTTAGTTAAGAACAACTAAAAAATTCTTAAAGAATTCAGAATTCCTAGCCGGGCGGTGGTGGCGCACGCCTTTAATCCCAGCACTCGGGAGGCAGAGGCAGGCGGAACTCTCTGAGTTCGAGACCAGCCTGGTCTACAAGAGCTAGTTCCAGGACAGGCTTCAAAGCCACAGAGAAACCCTGTCTCGAAAAACCAAAAAAAAAAAAAAAAAAAAAAAAAAAAAAGAATTCAGAATTCCTTATAACGAACTCACCGCCAAGTTCCCTTGATTTTGTTTAATTTCCATACAAAAGTTTGTTCCTTTTGACGATGCTACAGCTATCTAGGACATTTTTTCCAGGCTATAGAAATATCAAGCTATTGATACCGCTTAATTTTTTTTTAATCTAACTTACTATGTTGCCAAAAGGAGCAGACCAAGATACCTTTTTGATCAAATGTGTCTGACACCTGCCTGACTTAATGGCAACTCCCTTTGCTGTTATACAATATTTGCAATAGACAAAGTTGATATAAAGTTCTCACCAGAATACAAGCTTCAAGCCTACAAATTACTATGACAAACCAAAGTTCAAATTGCCTCTGCTGAGATCAGGATCACAATGAATTTTTTAAAAAATAATTATTCACATCCCCCTTTCCTCACTCTCTAGGTATGCGATCCTATCCTCATGATTCATCTGAAATACTGGGAAATTGTAGCCTTACATTATTCTAATAAAGTTTAGTAAAGCAGGTTTGTCAAGGAAGTTCTTCAGCAAGGTCTTCTCTTCAGGCATTGTGCTTCAAGTATCTTTGATTTCAACTTTTGACATGCCCAGTTGCATGCTCATTTAGATTGAACATCTCATCATGTCATTTACTGCCCTTTCACATGCGCATATCTATTTGTGCTATTAAATGTACACTCCTCCTTCTGTATTTCTATTAGAAGTGTCTGTCAAGATCAACAGCACAAAAATTGTTATTGATATGGTGTGGATGGATTGAATCCCAGCATATGTGGTATTATGACAATACAACCAAATAACTACATTTTATAATAGATGATATTTTCATCTTGTATTTTATTATGTATTTACACCTTGAGTAATTCCATAAAATAAAGACGTTCTTTCTACATTATTTAAATGTGATGATATCCTGATAACTCTTTTCTTTCTTTTAAAAATTTCTGAATCTACTCTGTTGTAAGTCAGTCTTCTATTGCTGTGAAGAGATGCCATGATCATGGTAACTCATAAAAGAAAGCATTTAACCAGCTTATAGTTTAAGAGTTTTCATCAGTTTTTTTTTTATGGTAAGAAGCATGACAGCATGCAGACAGAAATGGTTCTGGAGAAGTTGAGAGTTCTACATCCAGATCCAGAAGCAGCAAGAAAAGAGAGAACTACTGGGCCTGGCTTGGCTAATAAAACCTCAGAGTGTAACACCAGTGACACACTTCTACCAATAAGTGTTAAGTATTGGTCTGGACTCCAAACCCCAGCATGCCAGGCTGACCCTTCCCTGGGGGGGTCAGGACCACACTCACAGGGTATTTAAGTGAACTACCAAAAGAAAATCACATGGTCTCCCCCCCACACACACACCATGGCATTAGCAGCCTCCTGGTTCCCCCTAGGGGCCACCCAAGAGTGCAGAAATCCCAGTAAACCTGGATTTTTTTTTTTTTTTTTTTTTTTTTTTTTTGGTTTTTTTGAGACAGGGTTTCTCTGTGGCTTTGGAGCCTGTCCTGGAACTAGCTCTGTAGACCAGGCTGGTCTCGAACTCAGAGAAACCTGGATTTTTTAATTTGAATTGTTTTAATTTGGCTTGATTGGATTTTTGCGTTGGCAGAGAGCTCGTTATCAGGAAAAATTTACTCCTGCAATGCCAATCCTCCCAATCTTTTTAAATAGTGTCACTCCTTGCTGACCAAGTATTCAAATATATGAGCTTAGAGTACCATTCTTATTGAAAACACGGCACACTTGTTTGCTATGGCAATAGTAACACAATACCTGTGGGAGTAACTAATCAATGTCTAATGCACTTAAGTCCTACTCTAGGAGATGGAAAACATACCGTATGTTGCTCGGGTAATCAAGAAAACATACCGTATGTTGCTCGGGTAATCAAGAAAACATACCGTATGTTGCTTGAGTGATCAAGAACCCACAACTAGATATCCCCAAGACCTAGGGAAAAACTAAATGCTAAATAGTAGTGATAAAAATGAGTCTAAGGATGTGTGCTGCATTCACGATCAGTTCTTTATTCAGTCATCATCAGAGAAGCTGTCTCATGACATAGGTGGGCACAAATACAGAGACCACAGCCAGAAATTACATGGAGAAAGAGACTTTGGTGTGGATGCCCCAAAAATGTGAGCCTATTTCCACCTTGTCTGAAGGTCAGAGAGTTTGAGGTTGCTGAAAATTGTTGACAACAACCAGGGTTACATTTCCTGACCCAGGATGTGATTACTTGTTTTTTTGTTTTTTTGGTTTTTTTTTGACATTAAGATGGCCCATACAGGTAGATCCATTCCACCCTGACAAATGGTCAGGAGGTGCAAGCATACTTCTGCTCCTTCTTTTGAAACAGGAGGTTTGACCTTGGGAGTGACTGCCTTCAGGATATTTGGTCTAGGGTGAGCTCACTGCCCAAAAAACAGAATGTTAATGACTTGTTATTTCAATGTATTGAAGCAACTAAGTCTTCAAGTAGTCTTTGGACCACTTTAAAGAGGTCATTTGTTGCCCTCTTTCCCATTTTATATTCAGGCATAAAAGTATATGGAAAATTAAAGTGAGTCTATTTCAGTATTCACTGAAATTCCCTCCCAATGCTATTCTATGTTTCTATTTTATTATTTTCACTCGTCCTCTTTACTATTTTTCTGATCCACATGTCCCTACTCTGGTAAGTGGTATTTTTGTTGGAGCTTGTCACCAAAATCTTGGAGGATATTTTCCTCAAATACCTACCTTCAGAGCTCAGGGAACCCTATGGAAGAAGAGGAAGAAAGAACATAAAAGCCAGAAGGGATGGGAGGTACCAGGTAAACAAGACCCTCTAAATCAACTAAAAAGAGCTCATTTGAATTCAAAGAGAATGAAGAAGCAAACACAAGGCATGCATGCCTCTATATCAGGTCTTCTGCATATATATTTTAACTGCCCATTTAGTATTTTTATAGGACTCCTGAGTGTGTGAATGTGTGGGTCTCTAATTCTTGTATCTTCTCTTGGCTGCTTTTCCTTTCATTGGTTTGCCTTTCCCAACTTTGATGTGATATTAAAAAAAATTACATCATAATTTTAAAGTAAATTCTCTTGGTATTTCTACTATAACTCCATCTCATTTTTATGTTCATTATGCTTGTGTGGTGATATTCAATAATAATACAAAATATTAAATGAATTTAAAATTATGTTATAAAATATTCCATGGTGACATGTATAGATAGAAAGTTAAAATAGACTTTGTAAAGTTATTAGGTATTCTATGAAAAGTCAAAACTACTAATTTAATTGAAACTCAGTGGCAGATAGTAAATACCTTATCATTTTTGAATATTCAGATAATGAAAGCATAGATTTTTGCCCATTTATAATAAGAATCAGCTAACCAACACATAAATAAGAATATAAGCCTTCATTAACTTAGAAAACCAAGTAATCCTTTCTACAGGATTAGCACATCTTAAGAATTATTGAAACTAACCAAATTCAAAATTAAAATGAAACAGATCTACTTAAAATTATGTCTAATTTGTGGATTTTCTAAGCCTGTATACTCTCTTTTCTGTTTCTATTGAAAATATTTTCTTATTCAATATATTCTCATTATGGTTTCTACTTTTCCAGATACTGTTTTAAATAATATAGTTTCTGTGTGTTTTTTTTGGTTCCAGAAGGACAGATGAATAAGCAGCCTCCTCCTACACCTATCAAGCCATCTTCAAAGTAAGTTTTGAATTGAACTGTGAAAAGTTAATGAAGTAGTGAGTGATTTTTAAACGAAATAATAATTGGTTAGTAATCATTGCACAGAAACCATCCCACACAAACTAATGCCTTCTTTATTCCTAACATGTTTAACAAAGGTTTCTCTGAACCATAACTTTACATTAGACTCTCTGCTCCATTAAATTAAATTGAATACAGGATATGTTTCCCAAGTGGTAGTGATACTTCAATGTAAATTAAGGATATTTTGTTTGGAGGGTGGTTTAAATAATTTTATACAACCCAAGTACATACTCTACCATAAAAGAGAAGGGCACTTTCCCTTTAGATAACATGGGTAAACTGATACATTATATAAATTTTGTACACCATTTATATGTCCCCAAATGCATCACCATAAATCATTTCTGTTTCACCTCCAACACTGAAACTTATTAGCTATTTTATTTATTTGTGCTAAAAAAGAAAGTTACTAAGAGGATTGCAAGTCCATTTTTTCTTTGAATTTTGTGCTTTTCTCCATCTCAGTTTTATGGTATTTTTGATGCTGGTTTTACTAGAGAAACAAAACACATGACAGATAATGTGAAACATAAATTTTCTGAGCTAAATGGAGTCCATTAAGGGAAACGTTGGGTGCAAAGCTGTTAGATAAGGGATGGCAGCTTACCATAAATTAAGCAGTAACCATTCAAGATAGCATGCAGTAGAATCCTAAGATTCTCAGTAGCTCATTTATCAACAACGGAGTACGTACTCTGTTTCAAAGGTAGAATATTAAATACCAGCTGTAAAAAAAAAGTCTCATGAAATCTTTCCATTTTTGACAACACATAAGGCCATGCTCAAATCAGATCATTGTTAAATACATACTGCTTGCTGACAGTTTGATTACATAAGGACCAGGAAATATGAATTTTCTTTTATTTGTTTTAGATTACTGTTGTCTGTTTAGAAGTTGTTTTCAAGGGCGGGGATACTTTGAAAAGTCAAGAGGAAGTTTTATCCAGATTAACACGGAAATTGAAAATGCAGTTCTCAAAAGGAATAATAAAACAAAGTGTGGTTAGATGAAGAGCCATAGAGGACAACAGCTTAAAACTCTCTCATGCAAAACCTAAACTTTATGCCCTAAACATATGTGCTCTCATCCTTACAGGTATGTCTGTTGAGAATATAAAGAGGATCCCACTTTCATGATTTATGGTGGAAATAAACTTTCTCTACCTTTAGTATCAGTGTCGATGATGAGTTCCTCTGTAACGCGTTTACTCCCGAAGACAAAAGCAATCAGAGCAAAAATAAAGGAAATTCTTAGTTTGGGTAGGTACTAAATGAAATGCATACAAAAGTCTTTAAGAATTCCTAAAATTAACTTCTGTTTTTGTTTTTTTTTTCTTTTCTTGGACTATGAATTCCTCAGGAGCTGTACCTCCTGCTAATTTATCCTTTGGGTGGAGCTGAGAATTCTGGCTCAGGTGCATTCTAGTATTTTTATCAGGATTCTGGATGTTGTCATAATGAAAATAAGCTCACAGAAGGAACACTTATTTCAAGTAACTTTATAAAGAAAATTTACTATAACTTTTACAGTACAGAAAAAAAAGTGTGAAGGTACTAAACTCTAACTGCAAAGCTTGTTTCAGAACACCTTTATATCATTAATAACCCCACGAGAAACCATAGGAGCATTTCTTATCTATATTTTATTTTGATTTTATGGTAATTTGTTTTAATTGTTTAATTTACAAATGTAATTCTGTAGAGAGCCGAATTTGAACTGCATAGAAACTCTGTGCAGAGGTGACTTGAGGTAGCATTCTCTTACAAGCTTGGCAAACCAAGTCATGAGGAGGCATACCTCTCCCATCAGTAGAGTGCCTTGCCATTGGTCAGGCCTTGAGAACACAGATGTGCACTGTAGTTCAAAGGCTCTGATTAGGTTGTGGTTTGTCTTCTGATGAGGTGTTTTTACTTATTATATTACAACAAGATTTTTGCCGTAACACCAAGCTTTTTGTTTAGATTAACTAGGGCACGAAGCTCTTGAAATTAGTTGCAACCAAGTGACTAGTCTATGAAACTATTTTCATGTATTATGGGAACCTAGTTTGAATTATGATTTGAGTATTATAAAAAGAGCACTGGCTTTTCAATAAAGTATGTAGTTGTATCTCCTACTCTGCATCCCCTGTGCCCTGAGTTCTGAGGTACTACCCAGGGTCATCCATAACTAAGGAGGCTGGGGAAGGGTCCCCAACATAATTCCATCTCTGAGCTAGAAACAAATTATACTACATAATAATAATGTTTAAAAAAGGTTCATGGAAAATAGATGAAGTACATGAAAGCATATCCAACTTATGAACTGAATGTTATTTAAGAATGTTAATATATTATAATATAAAATATCTTATAAAATTGGTTGAAGAATGTATGATCTCTTTAATCTTTTACAAATCTTATGGAATTCTAAACTAAAATTGAATAATTAACAAAAGACAGATCATGGTCTTGACTATGAGACAAATAAAAACATGGAATCATATCATAGATTAATTACAAAGATATAATTTAGATACATAATCATTGCTTAACTTTTTTTCCTGAACACTGTGTGACATCTGAAAGACTTTGAGGATACACATATTTTTGGTGGATTGGAATATAATAAGCAATATGCAGATTATGACTTATCTTAAGGTGAAACTGTATTTGAAGAAGTTTGTACTGGTTACTTTCCTAGGTAACAAACCACAATGTGATAATTCAAAGATCAGAAGCACTCTGTTTGTGCAGCTTTTATGAATTATTGTTTTCTCTGATGACTAAAAATCAGCTGCTATAATTAAGTGACCAAAGTGAGGCAAAGGAACAGTGTCTTTAGTATTTCTCATTAACAAGTGGAAAATGATCCTTTGTTCAGAGGAAATAACAGAACGACTTCTACAGATTATATTAAGATTTTTTTAAAACTTCCTTATCAGAGCCCCTGAAAGGTTATCCTGAAGCCTGAGTTCCCCAAACTGTCTGGGGTCTTTCCCATGCTTCCATACCTGTCTCTGCTGGAGCGATCAAAAAAATAAAATAAAATGGTGCAGCAATGGTCTTAATTAAATACCTTGCCAATTAGTGTCTGAATTACAGGTCTTGTTTAATTTGTGCATTCTGTGTATACAGAAAGTAAAAATACTAAAAATATATTCAAATATATAATTACAACACAATTAATTCTTTTTAAAAATGAGGTTCCATCAAGGCATTTAAATGATTTTTAAAGTATTTTTCTTGTCTCTTGCTTTTCAGTGGGAACAGGTCATACACACATCACACATGTATGAGAATGATATTTTTTCATAGGTTAGCTCTTATTTATATATTGCTGATAACTTGAAAATTGATATGCTAAAGTCCATCTGTACATTTCACTATATATTATAAGTGAAATCAAAGTTAGTAAGAATAGAAAATAAATGCCCTTTTGATTATTTAATATAAATTTCTGCCAGTTATGTCACTATGCTTATAAACTGAATTATAAGATAAAGCCCTTACCAGCAACAAATCACTCTGACTAGTGCTCTTTTTTTCCTGTCACAATACATTTTATAAATAAGGTGTAATGTTTATAGTGCTAGAATATATGAGTCAATAAATAGCTCTTGAAGGTGATGAAATGCCAAAATGAAGCAGACATGTTTGATAACCACCAAATCAGTGGTCGGTTGCACCTGTCTGTGTGATGGAAATTGCTCCTACTGGTGCAAATTTCTTGGAATAAAGGAATCAAAGGCTGAATGAAATTAATTCAAAGCCCCACTACTATTTAAATCACTTTCCTGTTGTGTGCGCAAAAAAGTGAAATGTAATAACCTAACTCAGCATAAAGGCATTTTCTATGGCAAATTTGTAAATTACAATTTCTCCCCGTTAGACAAATGTGCTTTTATAATATTTGCTAGTGCTTGAGAGCATGCCCCTGCCTTTTGTTGCTTTCTAATGCATAAAAACAAGGCCATTCCTGCAACTTTTATTGCCAGAGTTTGAAATGTCTGCCACAGTTTTTGTTGTTGGTACTATTATTGTTTTGTTTATTCTCTCGCACAACCTAAATGAACTCAGAATCATAATTCTCCTGTCCCAGTACCCCAGATACTGAGACCAAGGCATGTGCCACAGTGTCCACCTCCACAGTGCAACTACTGCCTTAAAGAAAATTTAAAAATATAATGTTTTATGTCATAAAATGCATGGAAAGCTTTGCAAAGTATATTGCAAGCCAAAATAAGTTCTTAGCTTCCTGGGAATTTTAAGTAGTAAGTAAAAATTAAAATAATTTTTAAAAATTGTCTTTTTATAATTTTTATTTTTGTTTAATATCAATTATGTAATGTTTTTGATAAAATACTTAAATTTATTTTGTTTTTGTCTTTTTTTTACAAACCATATATCTGTGTGATTTATAAATGAAAACACACTAATTCCTTGGCAAAATTGGTTAATGTTGTCTTCCATACAATTAAAGTACAATATGATTGGAAGACGCTGTTCCAGGAATATTCTGCATATTTTAGGGAATACACAGTTAATGTCCCCAGGACCTATAAACCTATATTGTAAGAAGAAAGATCTGCAAATTTACCTCTGTACAATAAATTTCATTGAAAGGAAACAAAGAACTTTCAGTGAAATATATCAAGTGCAATGGAAAGTAGGCTCAGTAAAGACATACAATTTTTATATGAGAAAATCAATTTTCTCTTACTTAGAAATGTATCAGTCACCATGTGTGATGCTGTAAAATGCAAACGTTGTGATAAACATGACAGGAATAGCAAAAGAATTCAGCAATTTAGAATGTCTCCTAGTATTATTATTAGTAAATGTCCCAAGTTATATTTAGACATTTAAATATTTAACAAATTATTTGTACATATTTTAATTAAAAATTTCCCTCCATTTCCTTCTTCCAGTTTTTATGTCCATTTCCTCTAAATTCTTCCACATGTCCACTTTCAAATTTAAAACTTCTTCCCCAGTTATTATCACTACACACTGACACATAGACACACAGACACACACATGCACATAAAAATATGCATGCACACACACACACATTACCAAATATCTTTGGTGTTCATTGTGTTCCCTCTCTCCTTCATCTTGTTTTAATTTATATTTATATATTTTTATTTAATTTAAATATCCATTTTACAGGTGAGAATACTAGGTTACTGATATTTTGTTTCTTTACCAGGAAAGGAAATTTGGGTATGTAGGTTACTGAAATTCATACCATAAATTCTGAACTATCAAGCAGTATTTACCACAAGAGTGTGTGTGTGTGTGTGTGTGTGTGTGTGTGTGTGTATGTGTGTGTGTGTGGGGGGTGTTTCAGTTCATTGTGGAATCAGGAGTTAATGTAAATAAAAATTTAAAGAATAGAAATGTCAATGTGGATAGCACCAGCTTACCAAAACCCTTCTTATTCATATCAGACCTTCATTGTACCATGAGGAGGCCTGCTTGTTGTAGTTTCTGTCCTCCCCTGTACCCCATAGCTATCAAGCCCTAAAGAAAATCACACAGAGATCTCTATAAGTTATAAAACTGATTGACCCATTAGCTCAGGCTACTTATTAGCTCTTGTAGCTTATATTAACCCATTGTTCTGATCTATTTTTGCCACGTGGCTAGGTACCTTTTTCAGCTGGCAGGTCACATCCTGCTTCCTTGGTGGTCTGTGCAGGAGTGGGAAGAATCAACTTCTTCCTTCCCAGAATTCTCCTGTTCTCATTGCATCATTTCTACTTCCTGTCTGGTTTTCCTGCCTATACTTCCTGCCTGGCCAATCAGCATGTTACTGCGTAAATGAATGGCAGACAGAATTTATTATTAAATATTCAGCTTGAATAAGGGGAGGACTTACTAAACCGAGGTTCCCGCGGAGAACAGGAAAACAGAAGGGGCGTGGGGAGCACACCTGCCATCTTTATAAGTAAAAAATAACCTCAGGGGATCCCGCCCTTCAAGCAAGGTGATTGGCTAGGCTTCCCCTACATCGCCGTTTATTTAAAAGATGATTGACAGATTACAGATAATTCTCCCACACTTCATCATGACACCCCTTTCTTAGTGTGGATGGGACACCCCAATACTAATAGTTGTGATGAACAGTTATTTTTTTTTTTAACTTGGTAGCTGTTCTGTTGTAAAGTGAAAATGTGTAAAACTCTAGTCTCAATATACAAAGTACGCCCAAATACAAAATACACACAAAATGAATAAGAACAAAATGCACACACCCCTTTTTCAAAACTATTTCAAAAGAGAATGAAAATATTTCAAAAAGATAGTAATACAAGAAACAGAAATTTATTTGCAATTAATAAAATGTCTCTGGTCGTGTTATGCTAATTACTGTTGTTTGAAAGCTCAGTTTTATCCCTGCTTCTCTGTTACAAGTTTTCCAAAGATAAATATAATTTCATGGAACAGTTTGATAGAAGCAGTCATTCTTTCCATTCTTTTACATAATTCAACATTCTGAGAGAGAAGTCTATGTAAGTCTTGTCAGGAAAATATTATCTTTGATTTTTACTTTCCTTTGTTTTTCGATATTTCTCACCCATAGAAATGAGAGGTCAGGGCACACAGAAAGCCATCCACTCAGACTCAGATGCCTGTCTTTCAGAAGTCAGTTTCTTTCTTTCTTTCTTTCTTTCTCTCTCTCTCTCTCTCTCTCTCTCTCTCTCTCTCTCTCTCTCTCTCCCTGTGTGTATCTCTCCCCCCTTTCCCCTCTCTCTTCTTTATTTCCTTCCTTCCTTTATTTTTCTTTCTTTCTCTTTTCTTCTTTCCCCTTCCTTCCCTCCCCTCCCTCCCTCCATTTCTCCCTCCTTTCCTTCCCTTCTTTCTTGCTTCCTTTTATGCCTTGTGTCTACTAAAGTTGGTGAACAGCATATCACAATGATAATAAATTATGAACTAATATCCACCAATCAAAAGGGCAGCTTCATCAACTACATCTTCAATCTCCTACAGAAAAATGTGCCTACAGAAAGATGGAAATCTTTTGTTTTGTCTTTTTATGAGATTATAATTTAATTATAACATTTCTCCTTCCCCTTGCCTTTCTCTAAACTCTATAATATACTCATTACTACTTTTTAAACTGCATCCCCTTTTTCTTTAATTATTATCACATGCATGTATGTATATATACATAGATATATGTTCCTAAAGGCATAAACACAAAATGCTCTGTCTGTATAATACTACTGGCATGTATATTCTCAGAGCTGAATATTTGGTATTGTAAAACCAATTGATGTGTTCTTCCCTGGGAAAGACCACTTCTCTCTCTCTGAACTTTCTTCAGTTATGTATAGTTCTTCATGTAGGATTCAGCCCTCATAAGATTTTTCCCATTGTGTTGGTATGTTCATTAGAGTTGAAAAAAAGATGGCACAGGAGAAACTGGTATAGAGTTAAGGGAAAACTTTTGAGTATGATTTTACTAGGCTAATGCTATGAAGGGATATTATAAAAAGAATTTAAAGTTTTTTTTTAAAATAAAATTTCTATTGTTATTTCATGCTAAGGGTTAAGTATACAAATTTGTTTTTATATAAAACTTTGCTTATATAACAAAAAATAAAAATATATAGCATGTAATTGTGCTATTTGATCACCAGAATCATATAAGTTGCTTTAGGCACAAAAAATCTATGCCGTTATTTGAATAAGTGAAAATATTAGTATCCAGTAGCTTTCCAGCAGAGGTTGCTTAAAGCTTCACACAAAATGATGGATCTCAAATAATCTTAAAAAATTTCAACTACATGTTAATAAAAAGGAACATAATGGGAAAAGTAATCAGTAATAGAAATTACCTAAAACTTGTCCACCCATTAGTCCAACTATGGACTAATCATTTGTCATTATACCAAGTTAATGATCTTCTTTCAAGGTCTATTTGGAAACAGACTTGCCTGGTTAAGACCTATCCCAGATCTTCTGAGTCATTGTTTAACACTGACTCCAGGTTCCTTATAGGATACCTTGGTGTAAAACAATGCAAATGATTCTTGATGTTGTTATAGATGTTGGGCTTATATCAAACAGCCTTGAAATTTAAAAACATAAACTCTTACATAAAATTAGAATGAGTAAAAAATAGACGAATAATTTTATAAATGTTGCATTAGTATGAAAAAGGAGAGATAAATACAAATTGTACCTTTTTCTCTCTGTGTGTACACATGTGAAAAACAGATTATGTAATATTGTTAGTCTAGGTGAAGAAAAGCTTTCTATGAAGAAATTGAGAAATAATATATATATACTATCAAATATATAATAGTAACATTATTATTATATATTACATAATAATATATAACAGGGTATGTGTTAAATTGAAAGGCTCAAGTTGCTGCCTCTTGAGGTCTATGGTGACTATGTGCTGTTGCTATTATTAACAGAGTCCTCCATCACCTTATAAATCCAGTGGAAAAGCCAGAGCCAGAAAACCACCACATAAAAGCAACTGGAATAATGAAGAGCAGCACTACACTGGGGTCCCCCAATGCCTATGTTTATTTTAATTATTGACATAATCTTTAAAAAAAATTAAACCCTTCCTAAAGAAGCATCAGAAAGCAGAATAGACTACATTTATTCTCAACAAGACGAGTTATCCCTCCCTGTACCACCCAGTTTGTGGAAAAATAAGTTAGAGAATGTAACACTCTGTACAGTCAGCTGTTTGCTTTGTCTTTAATATGGATTTTAAAACTGTTGGTGGTCTAAGCAAATGATGGCATAAAAATAGAGGATAGGGTGGTTGGTAGGGATTTTACAAGGCTACTAAGGGTAAGTTATCATTGTAAGTAACCCTTCAATAGTTTCACTTACCTGACTCTATCCTGCTGATGGGGAAATTAAAACAAAATTGTGGAGTAATGAGATGTGGAGAGACCCTGAAAAGGGAATGAATGTGATTACAGACTTCCATTGCTAACGCTGGCTGCAGTGAACAAGGGCAAACTACAAAGGGAAACTAAAAAGCTCATTGTTGCTGCTGCTATTATTGTTTTGGCCTAAATATTTGAATCTGTTTATTCCAAAAAAAAACAAACAAACAAAAAAAAGAACAAACATGGCTGATAAAGCCTTGATGAAGACTTAGGAAAAACCAAAATAACCTAAAGCCAAGCTATGGCTTCCAGGTCAGAAGAGTAACTTTTCATCATCACAAGGAAAATAAGAACTGTCGCTGAGTTCACAGATAGGTGATATTTTTTTTAAGAGTTACCCAAAGCAAGTTACCAGATATCTGTTTTAATTTTATGCTGTAAAATAGCAAACAGGTCATATCTGAACAACGGGAACATAATGGCATTGAAGAGATTTTAGAATAAAAATGAAAACCTCCAATTGCCACCAAAGGGAAAGCAAGTGATCCATGATAAAAATGACGAGCAGATATGGCAACTGACACTGGGAAGCTGAGACTCTAGACACCCTTGTGTCTTTCTTCAGTAGTACACACAAGCATGAATGGCAGAAGACAGAAAATGACTAGGGGAGGCCAAGCACAAGCACGGTGAGGGAAAAGGGCATGCAAATGTTGAAGAACTTTGGCGAAAAAGAAAGAGAAATAAGCAAAGGGCTAATCTGGAGACCAGGCAGATATGATAATAATGGTTATATGGTAATATTGATTAACACAAATAGCTAATAATTTCTTAATTATCACTATGTGCCAGGAACTACTATGATGGGTACTTATATCAAATATACACTGCAGATGCTGTTCTGAACTCATTGTAATCAGTCAAGTAGGACATAAAGAATTAACTAAATATTCCCTAAATCATTCAATTAGCAAGTGAATAAAAAACAGCTGAGGAGCCAGATATAAAATTGTCTTTCAGAATATGACAAATTGAGAGTGGATGAGAAAGAAGAGGAAAAGATGTGCTAATTAGTAGGTATGATATTACAGTGTAAGATTTCAAAGGTAGGACATTTGTTAGGATGATTACACACAACAATTGTGCTGGTGAAACAGAAAGCATTTTACAATTAAAATCTGAGTCATAACTATTTCAGACCCTAAGACTCATAAATAATTTATGAAATTGCTGAGATTATTATTGATTTTAAAAACATAGTCATTTTCATTCAAACCAGATATTTCGGGTGCTTTTCCTCAATTTGTTTGTCCAACTGACCTTGAATTTACAAGCAAACCTCCTCCTTCCTCCACCTACTCAGGAATCGGATTACACAGCCTTATACTATCAGTTTTGCTCATATGAAGGCTTTTGTATATAATATATACATAAGTTTATCAGGTGAAAGTTGCATTTGTCCTGATCATGAGGTATTTATATAATAAAGCAATGAACATAACATTAGAAATGTCATGAAATGATTTAATAAATGAAAGAAAGTTTAACCCATTTAAATATTAGGTTTTTCTGAAGTAGTTAAAATACAAGACATGATGGGTTATTTAATACAGTTCTCAAAAATTTGTGGAATAGTCATGGGTGGATAATATTAATCCTTTATTCACTGCAAATTATACAACAATGAATGAAAGGAGAACAGTTTGGTACCAAGGATGGGTAGAGTTTGAGAACAATTTCTTACCATTCCAATTTCTCTTTTCCACTGGGCATCAATTCCAGGACCACACACATACTAGACAAATGCTCTAAAATTATAGTCAGATCCCTAGCCCTTCATCTAAGCCTCTGAGATATAACTCTACTGTACTATCAGTAAGAAGAGTGAGAAATTACTTTAAGGAAAGACAATAAAATATTTCTTCAAAAAACTAAGAATGGAGGGGTAATGTTTCTCAATGTTTAAGTTATTTTTGAAAAATCTTTATGTGGAAGTGAAAAATATTATAACAATAAAGGACAGTTTTATTTAGCATAACAAGAGTATACAGTACAAAATTAAATAACTCAAAGATTTTGTTTTGCTGTATTGCATTTTTTGATTTGTTTTATTCAGTTTCAACAACACCAGATTACTTTGTCCTTAGAACTTAAGAAGGCCTTGACAATCGGATATATCACATTGTTCTAAGAACCCTCACATCTGTACACATGCTAGAAATGAAGTCAGAACCCTCACTCTTGAGGGGAACTAACTGTATTAGAATGATCACTACATTAGCATGGAAAGACTTAGGCAGAAGAATGAGTTTTCTTTAAAACAAGAATGAGACAGTTTATTAAGCATACTACAAGATGGCAGTGTTTAGCAGTTATTAGAGTATTGTCTGTAACATAGAGTAATGGGATGTGATTATTTTGGTAATTGTTTTTTTTATTTTTTTTTTTATTTTTTATTTTTATTTTTATTTTTTTTTGGTTTTTCGAGACAAGGTTTCTCTGTGGCTTTGGAGCCTGTCCTGGAACTAGCTCTGTAGACCAGGCTGGTCTCGAACTCACAGAGATCTGCCTACCTCTGCCTCCCGAGTGCTGGAATTAAAGGCGTGTGCCACCACCGCCCGGCCTTTGGTAAATTTTTTTTCAGTTGGGATGAGTTTCTGTGTTTAGCTGTTTGTCTTATAATTCATGCCTCGGAAGAGAAGAAAGTATTCCAGATTGACCAAAAGACAACTCTAGAAGGCAAGTATGAATTACTGGGCATATATTGCAATCATATCATTACTGCTTGGCACATATGGCTAGATACACAAGGGTCTCTATAAATAAGGGAGAGTAATGGAAGACCTGGGTAATCTATGTTCAATCTTCATCAATGGATCCCACTACTCCAGTGCTAACGGCTTGAGATTTCTTGATAATATTTGTGAAAATTCCCTAAGGGGACACACTTCATTTTCCTGGTCTCATTAATAGTCTTTGATCAACACTAAACTTAAGCCGAAAACAATAAATGAGATTTGAAAGCAACAAAATACACTGGAAAGAAAAAAAAAAAAACACTGCAACTCTCTGGCACCCCATATACTCTTGAAAAGGAATAGGAGTCTGTGATTACATTTGAGTGTAATGATATTTCATTTTTATTTTAATAAATAAGCTTGTCTGAAGAGAAAGTGAAACAGCCATATTAGTCAGACATAGTATCCGGGTATTGGTTGTGCACGCTTTTAATCTCAGCACTGTAGAGGAGGAATATAATATGCTAGATAAGACAGGAGCTCACTCTCTTTTCAGTCTGAAGATTTCATAGATGTAATAATTCTCTAGTGGCTTGGCTGCTTTGCTTGTCTGATCTTCAGCTTGAACCCCAATATTTATCTTATCTACCTCCAGATTTTTATTTTTTTGTGCTACATCTGGAGCCCAATGATTGGGGTATGAATTCACAAAAAGCCATTTGTCTGTGGCCTTTTATCCACAAGCACAGGCCAGAATTGCATGTGGGGCTCCCGCAGGATTTAGACATGGAGTTTTAGCCCACATGGCTAGGCAGGCTCTGCTTTTTTCACCAAGCCTCTGAGCGAGTTTGGCATTTTCCTATTGCAGTCGCTCTGAATCACTCTCCAGCTGCCACCCAAACTCCAGAGGCACCTGGGATCCAAACACGACAGGGCACATCTGCACTAGACTGGCTGGCTCTGCCTTCAGAAGGTCTTTTTCACAGGTGCTTTTTCGTGTGTTTTTCATGCAGCCAGCTCTCTCTTTATTTTTTTTTCTCTCACTCTACTATGGGTTTCAGGCTCTTCTTGAACCCCTTTCTTGTGTTGCTTTCAAACGAGGCAGCAGCTTTGAAATCCAGTCAGACTTTTACTCTCCTATGCAGAAGCATTAAGTCTTAAATCATCAACATTGTTAGTAGGTTTGGTAAGAGAACTGGGAGTTCTTAAAGGGAGGAATTACTTAAAAGAGAAAGTTTTTTTCCCACACACAAAAATGGAAACATCATTACAATAGAGGGATTAGGGTCTTTGAGTGATAATAAGCTAGACAGTTTGAAATGGAACAATAAAGCAAGAGTATTTATGATTTACATGGGATTTATGTAATGTCAATTGCAAACATTATCAGCTTTAACATTTTTATTTTATCACTAAAAAAGTTGATTAATCTCTTTGCTAAGATACAGGACCTAGAAAAAACTAATAAAACAGAACATAGAGATATTCAAATACAGACAGAGAAATTTAATAAAAAACCAATTTTAGTGTTGCATTATAAGGGTATAGAGGAACAACCTAAAGTTTGCAGACAACTAACTAACCTTAATATTTCCAGTAACCTTACAGGAATTGCGAAATGGCAGAGGCTCTGGTACAACTAACTGGACACCTGTGCCAATATTAGATTAAAGGAGATTCAAGGAAGGACTAGTCTTATGGGCATACACTTACCATTGTGAAGCAAATGTTAAACTCATAATCAGTTTGAAATAGGATTATCCCTAAAAACGGGATATAATTGGTTATAGGTATTTTTTTAGAGCCTGGTCTACAATTGCAGTGAAGTACCTGGTTAAAAGAAGAGGCTAAGATTATTGAAAAATAGAGTAAAGCTAGAGACATGGAAATCCTCCAGGATCAAATTCTCAGAGAAATAAATTATGCTACTTTAGAAAGGCAAGATGTATAAAATGACCACACCCTAGATTTATTGCCATGTAGCAGCACTGAATGCTTGGGACAGAATTAAAAAAAATCAGAAAGAAAATTGAATCATTTACTAAAGTAATACAGGACCCAAAGGAAGTCTTTATGTTACTTATAAATATTGACTTCAGTAGTAAATAGAATAATACCAAATTCAGAAGCAAGACAAGAAATTTTTGACTCTCTGGTATTTGAAAATGAAAGTCAATCTTGTATGCAAAAGGAAAATTAGGCCATTAAAGGCAAAGTCAACACCCCTGGAGGAACTAATTTGAGATACAATTAATATTGAGTCTCATGACCATGATGAAGCATGAATAGGAAAGGTGATTTCCAGGGGTTTGAGGAAAAACTAAAATGTCAAATATTACAACTGTGGCAAACATGGTTATGTTTAAAAGGGTTATAGACAGGACAGTCCTAGAAACAAAATTTTCCAAAGAATAATACATTCAGAATGTCCCTATTTTCTAGGCTAGAAGGATGGTGTGGCAAATGCAGGCATTGGACTAATGGATGTAGGTCAATGAGGAATGCCCAAGGTAATCCTTTGCCATTGGAAAATTCTATGAAGAGGCCTCTTGCAAGCCCCTATGCGAAATTCAGCTCAGTTGTTTCCTGTCATCACAGAGAAAAGTCCTTCCTAGTGAAATTACATGGGCAAATGTATATTGTAAGAAAACAGACTGCTTTGGATAATACAACAGCTCTAGGAGAGAGAACAAAAAAAAATCAGGAGAAAACATAAAGCAAGTATTTTAACAGATTTCTATGTATGAGTTAGCCAACAAAAAGCTACAGTTAATGGGCCAAGCAGTGATTTAATTAGTACAGTTTCTGCATGATTATTTTGGGGCTGGAGAGCCAGGAACTAACAAGTGGCCTCCTCCAACAAATTGGTGCCAACGTGGTTGACTAAAATCCACTTAAAACCTGAGAGGCCTTGAAAAGAAATTCTAGACACAAAAATACAGAGTTGAACACAGCTTCTTGCTGTTGCTGCCAGCATATTACAGCCCCTTTAAGAGAGGTTTTCCTGACTCAACAGCAGAAAAAAAGCCATGTCATTTTGAAATGGTGGCTTTCTGGGCCATGCTGCCAGCATGACCTCTGGCTCTTTCAGGAAACCAAGCATTTGGATTGTGTTTTTGAGCAGCATGCTTCTACTTGCTTGACGGCAATGTGGACTGTTTATGTGTTTGGAAGTGGGGTGATATGTGTGGCTCTCAGAGGATGCTAGTAGCTCCACCATGCTTTACTGTGCAGGGCAAACAGAAACTTCTGTATTACCCCTAGTAATGATGCAGCTTAAGCTTTTAAGAAGTGCTTATCATAATAAGAAGCTGTCCTCATCAGAAAAGGATTTCAGATACAGAATTAAAAACATATTCAGGGGCTGGAGAGATGGCTCAGTGGTTAAGAGCACTGCCTGCTCTTCCAAAGGTCCTGAGTTCAATTCCCAGCAACCACATGGTGGCTCACAACCATCTGTAATGAGATC
>NW_004949135.1:2855563-2856154 GCF_000317375.1 Microtus ochrogaster | reverse complement strand
TGGGTCTAAGGATATGTTGCTTTGAAAAAGAGGTTTTCTTCTGTTTCCACAGAGGATGAGAACCTAAGGATTGCTTTCAGACTAATATGGTGAACCAAGGCACCCTGAAATGTCTTCTTGAACACCCCTCAAAAATTACTTTGCCCAATAAATAGCAGGAAGCAATTTGGAGAGTAATACGCCCAAATTCCCAAATATTCTTTATAAATGTTTATTTGTATTTAAAAGAAGATATGATATAGAGATTTGTATTGGTATGAATCTTGGTTTATTGATGCAAATTTAAGGTAAATCTTGTTATATGAATATTTCTGCTTTTGATTAAGGTATTGTGATTGTGCAGTTCATTTAAAAATACAATGTATAATTAAAAATGTAGGTTACTAGAGAGTCATCTATAATAGTTAAGCCTGCCTGTAGTCATGTTAGTTAGGTTTTCTAGATATATAGAGATATATTTCAATTAGGTATTTTTCAAATCTTTCAGAGACCTTCAGAATATGGCATTTAAATGTTTTAAGAAATTAGGACATAGTTGAACAAATGCCCTTGTCATATGATCGGGCATCTCTTGGGTATATTCCCAAGAGT
>NW_004949135.1:2851197-2854398 GCF_000317375.1 Microtus ochrogaster | reverse complement strand
CGGACATTCAGGACCCACAGAGAAATGACTGCTGAACATTCCTAAAGGTAAGATAATACTTCAGGGTTTCTCCTTCATGAAAGAGTCTGGTAGACATTCTGCAGGACACAGAAGAAAATGACTAAAATTTCCTTCATCATGAAAAAAAAAGTCTGCTGCATACTATGGACCAGTAGGCTGAAGATGGATGCCCCAACCATCTTTGGGTGACTGTCCAGGCAACAAGATATCGCTGTCATTTTTTAGAGTGTTGGAAGTTGCTTACAATGTACTTTCTGTGTTTACTTAGGTAATATTATATCCTTCTGGAGTGTTTGATGGAGTTGACAAATAGATAGTTACAGATATAGTTTTCCTTAGTTATGGTAAAAGGTAAAGTAGATATAAATATTGTTACTGTAATTCTTGCTTGATATCTGTTTTGTTATATGTAATTTTACTATGTTAAAGTTAAAATCTTCTTTTTCATTTAAACAGAAAAGGGGAAGTGATATTAGATTATCCTCTGTATGCTGTAATTACCATTAATGAATAAAGAACTGCTTTTATCCTATAGCAGAGCAGGGTGGGATAGAGCAAGCTAGATGGGGAGGAACGGACTGACTACTGGGAGAAAGAAGGGTGGAGTCAGAGAGAAGCCATGTACCCTGTCAGAGATAGACACGGGAACTCTTCACAGTAAGCCACAGTCGTGTGGCGATACACAGATTAACATAAATGTATAAATCAACATATAAAAGTTAGCCAAAAAGAAGCTAGAGCTAATGGGCCAAGCAGGTGATTTTATTCATACAGTTTTTGTGTGATTATTTCAGGGCTGGGCAGCTGGGAACCAGCAAGTGGCCTCCTCCAACAAATACATATTGAATGAAAACAGATTGCTTTGGATAATACAACAGCTATAGGAGAGAGAACAAAAAAATCAGGAGAAAACATAAATTAAGTATTTTGAGAAACTTCAATAAATGAACAAAGACCAATATTAAAAATACTAATAAACGATGTTGCCATTGAAGGTCTGGTAGACACAAGTGCAAATGTAACAAAAATTATATCAGAATTTTGGCATGTAAAATGGCCTTTTCAGGATGTAAATGTTCAGTTTTTAGGGATTGGAATTTTATCCCAGGTAAAGGACAGTACAAGATAAATTGAATATATAGGGCTGGAAGGACAGAAAGGAATATTAAAACCATAGGTGGCTAGCAAGGGGATGAATTTGTTGGGGCATGATTTGTTACAGCAATAGAATACTCAGATTAGTATTCCCCAAGTCTTAGAAACAAACCGTAAATTAATGTATATTTCTGGGAAAAATATTTCAAGATATTATAAAAATCAGTCTCCAACAATTCAGGTTGTACAAGATAAGGGCACAACAGTCCTAACTTTAAAATCATTGACTGGCAAACCTGTATGGAGTAAGCAATGGCCTTTAATAATAGAGAAACTGCAGGCTCTCAAACAGCTGGTACAGGAGCAACTAGATGCTCCCCATATTGAAGAATGAACCAGCCTTTGGAATTCTTCTATATTTGTTGTTTTAAAAATCTGGAGATGGAGAATGGTGACAGATCTAAGAGCTGTTAACAAAGTGGTTTAACCAATGGGCTCTCTACAGTCTGGCTATCTTCAGCCTTCTCTATTGCCTAAAGGATGGCCTCTTACAGTTATTGATTTAAAAGATTGTTTATTCACTATGCCTTACAAGAAAAAGAAAGAAAATCTTACCTTCACAGTGCCTACTTATAATAATTCTCAGTCTGTTAAGAGATATCTATAGGAGTTTCTCCCAAAGAAAAAATTAAGTAGCCCAACTCTGTACCAATAGTTTGAAATTCATCCACTGGAATTAAAGCAACTACTTAATTAATAAAGCAGCAGAAACCATGTAATTGCAAACTTAGGCAGATGCATAAAGGTAAAGTTTTAAAATTTAGTATTAATTGTGCTGTAAAATGCTAGCATATTAGAAAGTCTATTCAAAATCACTAATGCTATGAGGAGACTTGGATGAGGGAAGTCCACAGCCAGCCAAGCACTAGGTTGAGCTCGAGAATACTCCTGAAAAGAGGGAAGAAAGATTGTATGAACAGAGGAGTCAAGGACATCACAAGGGAACTCACAGAAACAACTAGCCTGGGTTCACAATGGGAAAGGGGTTTTGCTTTTGTTTACATAGGAGAAGAAAAGCTATGGTTACCATCAAAATTGATAAAGATTTGATTGAAGAAGAGATACCCCTTGATTAGAAGAGGCAATATTTAATAAAAAAAACATGGCCATTCAATAAAAATAACTTTAAAACTAACAATACTTTTCATTTGATCAGATATAACTTGCCAAAAGAGAATCTCCCTAAAATTAGGGTTGGGCAAGGATTTTGTATCTGTCTTTTTCAGGAGAATAAATGTATTCAACTAAGGAACCTGAAGACCATTGAAGAAATGAGATGTCTGAAGAAAAAGGATAAAACATCCAGAAAATATGTCTCAAGAAGAAAAGTAAATTGGCCTATTGTTATATCACATTTCCAACAGGACAAAAATTCTTAAATCTTCCCAAATGTTTGTTTCTGCTAGTGTCAACAGACATATAATGCAAGGAACCTTTTTGTTGTTTCAGTCCAATTAAAGATTAAAGCTGACTTTGGAGTTGGAGTGTGGCTCTCTCCTTTTCTAAACCCAGGAATGCTTATTAAAGTTAAATTCTAAATCTCTGTCTCATGTTTGAATAGACCCCTGATAAGGGACAGGAGAAAAATAAAGCTTAAAGGACTATTTTATGGCTATTAATCTCAGTATCCTCTGGGCTGGACTTTTGTTTAATGTATACAAATGTAGTATATGGATACAAATTTGATATTAATTTTGTAGGTACATATTATACATAGATTTCTAGTCTTGATCAAGGTATTGTACCTATACAACTCATTTAATAATGTAATGCAAATTTCTAGTTCTTGAAAATTATTATTACCAACTTTTTAGTTTAATAAGAAACAATTATTAGATAAGGGAGCCACCTTAGGGTTGGCAAGAGACTTGAACCTAGAGTGGCTCCCAGGAGCCCAAGGTGATGTCCCCAGTTAGTTCCTTGGGCAGCTGAGGATAGGGAACCTGTAATGAGCCTATCCTATAGGAATACTGACGAATATCTTGCATATCTCCATAGAACCTTTTTCTGGTGATGGATGGAGAT
>NW_004949135.1:2841428-2850792 GCF_000317375.1 Microtus ochrogaster | reverse complement strand
GGAGGGGGAGAAGGGTGGGAGGAGGGGGAGGGAAATGGGAGGCTGGGAGGAGGCGGAAACTTGTTTTTTTTTTCCTTTTCTCAATAAAAAAAAGAAAATACAGGTTAGTAGTTAATCACCTATTATAATCAAACTTGTAGTCACATTAGGTGTGATTTTAATGTTAAACAAAGATATATTTTAGGTAGACAGGTCATCTTCAAACACTTCAGATATCTCCTGAATATGGAATTTAAGATGAAAATGTTTTAATAACATATGTTTATTTCTTTTTTTATGGCAATGAGACATGCCTGCCCATGGCAGCACCAATCTACTTTAGAGAATATAATGGGCACTGAAGAATCTCCATGTGGAATTTACATTCTTTGTGGCAAATGTAAGCCACTGAGCAAGAAAAATTCTTTGCCTCAGTTGCTGACAGTATGCTGTCCTAATTGTACATGCAGGACAAAGGGGGAAATGTAGTGATATTTCCTTTGTATTTTAATAAATAGTCTGAAGAACAGAATGCAAAACAGCCATACTAGTCAGCCATACAGGCCAGGTAGTTGTGGCACACACCTTTAATCTCAATCTCAACAGCCACACTAATTAGTCATAGAGGCTAAGTTTTGGTGGTGCATGACTTTAATCTCAGCACTGGAGAAGAATATAAACTGTGATGAGACAGCACCTCACCTTCTTTTAGTCTGAAGATTTCATAGAGGTAAGAACTTTTTCGTAGCTGGGTGCTTTGCTTCTCTTAGCTTCAGGATGAATCCCAATATCTGTCTCTGTTTTTTTTTTTTATTTGTGATACACATGACTCTAATGATTATACATGCCCTTTTCAAAGGCACAGATAGATTAACAGTAATTGATCTAGACTCAGCTAATAACATAAATTTACAATGGGAGATATGTGCAAATAATATAATGTATGTTTGTTTATTTAAAATAGTCAACAGTATCTTAATTTCTAAGATGTAGCTAACACTAGATCTATTCATAGATTATTATTTCATTAAGTAAGTTTCATTTAAGATTTTACTGACACACTAAGAGGGACAAAATTGAGTGTTAGATTTCATTTTATAATTGATACATCAGTGAACATCTAGATCTCATTATAACTATAAAAAAGGCTGTAATTACCAGGTACACACTTGGGTCATCCTGCTATTTGTATACCTTTTTGGCTGGGTGATCATAAAACCATGCACGTACAGTCACTAAACAGGACACATTAATATCTAATGCAAATTAGGTATTAAAATTAAAAATGAAGTTGTACAATGCACTCTTTACTAAAGAGTAGAGTAAATGAATGCTTTTACAAATATTATTCTAAAAACTGTGAGACATCAAGAAAACACATGTCATGGATTAAATTCCTCATAAACTCACTGGACTTTATGTATTATTAGATAAAGATAATGGCCTAGGGAGAAACTATGGTCAAAAGAATTCACCCGAATAAAGCAAAAATGATAAAAGCAAGCCTTCTAGAACACATGGAAAAGGAGTTTTAGGGACTGTTCAAATGATATTGTTCAAATGGTATTTTAAAGGCTTCCCCATAATCCAAGTGCTATATTTTATTGTTTTCCATATTTGGCTATGTTTTCTGAAAAAGTATGAAAACCTTATTGTTGCTAATACAACAAAAGTTGCTGTTTTAATTTTATTTCTCACAGTACACAATAATTCAGGGTTTACAATATATTTCAACAAGGACCAAATTATCCTTAGAGAAAAGATTCTCCATGGTCAGTTATATAATCCTGTTTGTGTGAGGTTGTGAAGTCAAATAACATGACTTGGATTTCAAAGAAGCTACTTAATTAATAATGCAGCAGAAACCATATAACTTAGGCAGATACATAAAGGTAAAGTTTTAAAACTTAACATTAATTATGCTATAAAATGGTAGCATATTAGGAAGTAGGAGTGGGGGGAAGGGGAGAAAGATGGGAGGAGGGGGAGGGAAATGGGAGGTTGGGAGGAGGCGGAAACTTTTTTTTCTTTTTCTCATTAAAAAATTAAAAAAATAAATAAATAAAAAATAAAAGTCATTAATGGTATGAGGAGACTTGGATGAGGGGAGTCCACAGCCAACCAAGCACTAGATTAAGCTCGGGAATACTCCTGAAGAGAGGGAAGAAGGATTGTATGAATGGGGGAGTCAAGGACATCACAAGGGACTCACAGAAACATCTAGCCTGGGCTCATAGAAGCTCACAAAGTCTGTACCAACAACTAGAGAGTCAGCATGGATTAACCTATGTCTTCTACATATGTTATTATTGTTGTTGTTGTTGTTGTTTTTATTGAGCTTTTTATTTTTCTCTACTCCCCTACCTGCCTCTCCTCTCCGTTTTAGCCCTCCCCCAAGGTCCCCATGCTCCTAATTTACTGAAGAGATCTTGTCTTTTTGTATATATATGTTACAATTGTACAGTTTGATCCATTTGTGGGACTCCTAACACTGAAAGCAGGTTCTATCTTTAAAGCTTTGGCTGGCTTTTGCAACTGATTCCACCTACTAGTTTGCCTCACCCAGCCTGAAAACAAGTGGAGGAGCTTAGACCTACCTTGACTTAATATGGCATGATTTGTTGACCCCCACGGGAGGCCTGTCTCTTTCTGAATGGAAAGGGAGGAGGAGGGGAAACTGGTGTTGGGATGTAAAATGAATTAATACATTTAAAGAAAAAAGAGTTCTCATGAGAAATCAAGCCTACTAAATCCTGAATCTTGGATTTGCAGCTTGGAGAAGTGTAAAGAAAATAATTTACTTTGATTATGTAGCTCCACTCATGTTATTTTTTTTGTGTGTGTGGAAGTGTTAGTACATTAATTCTGATTTTGCTAATTGAAAGTTGGGTTGCTGCTATAGCAAATACCTAAAACTGTAGCAATGTCTTAGAAACAAAGTAACAGGTGTATCCTTCAAGAGTTTTGTGGTACATGTGAAAAAGAAAATAGCAAGATTTGCCTACAGTGACTATTAATGTAACATCTTTGTGAAAGGTCATTCTGCTAATGGTAAAGAAAAAGAGCAAATGGTGATTTGGGGTCTTGTAGGTGAACCATTCATAAAGCTATAATTATTGCAACTGGATTGTACTCTAAAATTTTGTGGAAAATTGATTCTGTAGAGATAAATTTGGAAAATAAAGTGATGAAAAATAGTCATCAAAAAAGAATGAGAGCTAAAAGTTGTGGAAGTTATCAGCTAGGACACATTGCAAATAAAAATAAATCAGGTGTGGTCTGTGGAGAGCATAGATGACTCATGTGACTTGAGAATTTATCAATCATCTTGTCAGAATCCAGGAAGCGATATGGCTAAGGGCGGGCTCACATCTGGTTTTGAAGAAACAGAGACAGGGCTGAAAGAAGCAAGACTATCAGACTTCTAGAAGATAATGCTTCTGTTATTAAAATACTGTGAAATTTTTGGTTTTGGACCTCTTTGGGATATGTGTACAACCACTTCTCTGTACTCCTTCCCAAAATATTTATGTTGATGCTCCAACACCCAGTAATTCAGAATGTGCCTATATTTGAAGAGAGAAGATTTTTTAAAATGTAGTGAGCTAAAATTAATCCTAATAACAGGAAATTTATGTCCTCTGAGAACATAGGTAATGCATACATGCAGATGAAAATCATGTGAAGGTAGAGCAAGAAGCTGGCTGGCTGCCAGCCAACATGAGAGGGCCACAGGGAGTAACTAATTCTGTCAGCACTTAGGTCTTAGACATATGTCTTGTAGCATTAAGCAAAAATACACTACAGCTGTTGAAGACACCTAGTCTGAGGTATTTCATTATGACAGCCGCAGAAAACTAATATATATGGCAACTCATTAAAATCACATTCGTTTATGCACGCCTCTCTCTTTCCTCCTCATATTTTATTATATTTGCTATGCAAAACCACTGCTAGAGAAAATGCAGTGTCTGTCTATTTTATGCACGTAACACATAGTAAGTTTATGTAAAAGAAAAATGGATCGTCCAGTACCACACCGAGTACTCCTGCTTCAATGGCTCTGTGTTCTCTGTTACCTGCTTATTTTCTGATTTGAAAAGAGAAAGAGTAGAATGGAAATGTGGACAGATCTCACTGTTTGATTCCTCACTTCAATGGTTTATGTTAGTTCTGTGCTCTGCCCAGTCATTTCTTCCTGCAAGCTCCAGGCAAAGAGGAAAAATAAATACCATGAGATCTAAGCAATAACTGGCACTTTCTGACCACTTCTCTGTGGTGTTTTGCTGTTTAATGTGGACACTTGTCTTCAGTTCACTCACTCTCCTCTAAAGTTCACTTCATAGTCTTGGGACTCTGACCCCAGCTACTATTAAAATGCCATTCATAAGCAATCTTATTGAACATTCTGCAATTCTACAATTGAACCTTCCTCAAGCAGTATTTTTGAGCACTCTACAATTCTAAACAAAATACTCTGTTAAATAATTCTCTATAGCATAGGTTACTTTTTATTATTAGAAACATCATAAAATAATAGGTTTCAGCATTCATTGAGCCTCTCCCACCTCAGTACCTGCAAAGTATCTCTTTGGACAGTCCTAATTTCTTCCCTCTGTCACTGTCAATACAGTCTTGTTCATTTTCCATTTCAAATTGCTCTCCCTTTATTTCCTAAAATCCAGTGTTCTGAGGTCACCTCCCATACTTAAAAGGAACAAAAGAAAACAAATCTGATTCTTTAATGATAAGTCTTTTGTAATGAGGTACAAATCAGGTGTTTGTTTGAATACTATTAAGGTTCTGCCTCTTCCTCCAGATCATTGATTCTTTGGTCCTCCAGTATGGAGGAAGCAGAAGCAGAAAAGAGGGTTCAAACAGCTGTGGGTACAATGGAGACAGTCCTTCAAAAGATGCCCTCTATGAATCAGCTCGGCTTTGTTCCACAGTATAGGTTTGGGAAGTCAGGAGGCAAAACTTAATTTGCATTAGGTGTCCTAAGGCTTCCTTTGTGACAGCAGGGACCTATAGCAATGCTCTTAATACAAGTCTTAGTTACCATATGGGCAGCAGGGGAAAGGCTATTAGCAGGAAACTGTGCCGAGGGCCACAGGTCACACTAAAGATAAAGTCAGTCCTCTAGGCCCAGGGACATTCTCCAAACAACGGCAGGTAGAGAGCGGGAAATCTCTCTAGGGAAGGAGTCCCCTTGTTTCTGAGCTTTTGGAGAAAACTGATAGGTCATGATAGACCGCAACCTCTGACAACCAATGCCTCCCAACATACTCTGAGATCTAACTTTCAAAGTTAGTGGATGGAAGCTGAGAAAGTAATGTTTCACTGGTGGTTATAATGTCCTTTGCTTCAAGGAAGGCTATATGGGTAATTATTATATTCTTTTTTGATTTTTCAGACACACAATTAAATCACATAGGAAAAAGAGCTGTGTTTAACTGATGCCATGACTATATTTATGCAGAGTTTTTGAGTTTTCGATATCTAACATATAACAGATATTTATGAAACTGATTTGGTTTCCTGAATACACAAATATCTTGGGACATACAGAGAAATATTGATGAAATGGTGTAGATTGGTTTACTTTTTAGGTTCTAGAACAGCTGAAGGATAAACTACTACTTATAAAACTCTGTAAGTCCCAAATCCTGAAGACAGGAATCAGGCATGTAAACTACATTTTTTAAAAAAGAAATGTCCCAGAGACACGAATTTATATCCATAGACTGTGTCACTTTCCAACTCAAACATAGAGGCTCTTTATGGGAATGGGTAGTAGTATATGCCGATTCCTAACTGTCCAATGTGCTTAGAATAAGCATCTGTGAGCCTTCAGCAATGGATTTGATAGCTATTTAGCTATTTCACATTCCCTCTGCTGCAGGGCACAGGAAACAACAAAGAAAAGGAAAAGAAAGAATTGTAAAGCTTGAGGATGGGAGAAGTGCAGTCAAGAACTACCTTCTGCAGATGGTGTGGCCTTTGCATACAGTAACTTACAGTAGCTATGGTTAGCAGCCCAAAACATGCAGAAGATCAAGCAAGCCAGTTAAAAAATTTGGCACAGAATGGGGAGAGGTCCTAAGGCACCATACCTAGGAAAAGAGCTACAGACAGCTATGACTGCTAGGAGTGGAAGAATCACTTTTCTTTGGTGGTTTGACCATGCCATGATGGATGACCCCCATATTCACATCCATGCAAGCAATACTAATTGGATTCAGTAGGTTATCTTTAAAATAAAAGGGCACGGAGTTTAGAAGGAAATATATTGAGGGACAGTAGTATATTGAGGAGCTGATGGCAAAAATTATCAAGATATATTGTATACAAGTATAAAGTCTTCAAGATATAAAAAAAGATCAAAAACTAAAGACACACATACACACGAACACACAAAAATACAAGGAAACTTCAATCTGCTATGGTCCAATATATATTTTTTTTTAATTTTCGAGACAAGGTTTCTTCATAGCTTTTGGTTTCTGTTCTGGAACTAGCTCTTGTAGATCAGGCTGGCCTCAAACTCACAGAGATCCGCCTGCCTCTGCCTCCCGAGTGCTGGGATTAAAGGTGTGTGCCACCACTGCCCGGCTTGGTCCAATATTTTTTGTAAAAATTAATACAGATATTGATGCACTGATAAGTAATGAAATAGTATTTTAAATCACATGTATACCATGAGAAAATTTTAGAGTTTATAACACCAAATGATATAATTTGATTGGTTGGGGTTGGAAAGTATATCTAGTGCTTATCATCCTATATGCACTCTACTCATATTAGACTTACTAAAGCACAGATTTCTTGTGGGGTTAATAGTTTTGTTTAGGATGATTGGAGTCAGTACATTATTAGTATTGCAAAACAGGACAATTCTAAAACAACCACTTCTTGGTGGTCAGTTTCACAGTTATGACACAATAAAAAATTTTAATTTTCTAAGATATTAATATGATTTTAATTAAAAAAACTAATAGCAAGTTACAACTACCAAATAAATTCAACTCTCCTTACCTAATACTTTTGTGGGTCTCATAAATGTACCAAGTAAACAGTCAGTCTTCAAATATGTTGTATTTTTTTCCCTCAGTGGTGTGGGTTTAGGACTTTTGTTCTGTAGGTGGAAGGTTTGAACATGGGAACTTGCAAATGTTTGTACGTGTCAGGAAAGTTCACTAGCACTGAGCAACAGCTACAACTTTGAGCTGGTGAAGAAGATAGATAGATAGATAGATAGATAGATAGATAGATAGATAGATAGATAGATAGATAGATAGATAGACGGATGGATGGATGGATGGATGGATGGATGGATAGATAGATAGATAGATAATAGACAAATATAGAGATAATAAAGATGTAGAGATAGATGTAAAGAGATTTATGGGTGTTTGAATGAATACATTTTACTATATATATTATTTTTAATGAACACATATTCATCTTAAAAGGACTTAAATAGTCCTGGCAGCATCATAAAAGTTACTGTTTGAGCTGAAGAGCAGTTATAGTTAGAGATAAAGCAAAGCATGGATACAGTTTTTGTTCTCTATATCTACTTTACTAGCTGCAGAAAAGTCCTGCCTCAAAGCACACCTGACGGTGCATTTTAGTTAATCGCATATATAAAGTTCATTCTGATATTATTATGAAATATTCATGTGTCAAAAATTCAATTAAAACAGAAAAACAAATTTTGTAACTGGGAAGATAGGGATTAATAATGACTGTGATGACTTAAACATCACAAAGAGAATTTGGGAATTGCTAACATGTTTACATGAACAGAGATTCACATTTTAAAATGTACTTATGAAAAATTAATGAAATCACATTCATTATAAATTTTGTTAAGCCATAAGAAGTAGAACATTGAAAGAAAGGTTAAAACAATTTCCAAGATATAAACTAGAGAAGATATGATAAGATCAGAGAAAAGGCTTTGCTAGTAAGAGCACTAGCTACTCTTGAAGATCACCTAGGTTCAGTTCCCAGCACCCACATAGAGGTTCACAGTTCACACTCTAGGTCTAGGGGATCCAATGCTCTCTTCTAACCTCCACAGGCACCAGGATCACACACATGAGGTAGACATACCTACATGCAGGTAAACATGCATACACATAAAAATAAATAATATATAAATTTTAAATAAACTAGAAAGGCATCATATTTTGATCAGAAACAGAACAAAATAGGCAAACCATATTTGATAAAGTTTTTACTCAATTTGTTAATTATTGTTCATTTTTTTCACTTATATAATAATTGAAGTGAGCATCAAATGCCAAGGTCTAGGTCCAAATTCAAGATGTTCCATTCCTAGTAAAGCAAACAGTATCAGTTTCTTAGCCTGGCGAAAGCACAGAATCTATTTTGGCACTACAAGAATCCAGCCATTTTAATAGGATCTAGAGAAGTGGATTTGTTCTCAATCCTTTAAGCTTCTACGTTAGGAGGAGACAATGTGCTAAAAGGAGTTTCTGATCCAATTTTAGAAGATATTTCAAATCCACTGAAATGCTCCACTCTCCACATCTCTGAAACATGATAGGTTTGAGAAAATTTGTACTTTGCCAAGGCTGTCCACTTCTGTGCTGAAATGCGGAAATAGAAGGAAAACAAGCAAACAGGTGCATGTAAAGAGAAATAACTAATGTAAAGTAATTTTGGAGTATAGTCACTCAAATATGTTACATCACCATTTTTAATGACGTTAATTTTACTTCACCTAATGAAAACTAAAAATTTTATTGGCAAATTCTATTTAGTAATCTTACTTAGCTTTTTCTTGTTAAAAGTCCAAAAATTATGACCCTAAAGTGAATCAAAGTAATGAAATACAGTATTTTAAAACTGTTAACAATTTGGTTAGTATTCCTCTGTACCATTTATTATAAATACGTATTGTGATACATCAAAAGAGAAAAGAATAACTCATGATCTTCTCTAATTAATATATTTTGATACATTAAAACACCTTTTGCCTTAAATCTCTGTAAGTTGGTTACACAAAATGTTCATGTACTTCAACAAATTTTAGCTGAAATATTAATTACAATTTTTAATATTCTGAAATGAGCTTTTTTGTACTATACATAAAGAAATATTAGAGTGTATCACACATCCTGACACTCTTTACTATTACATAGTCTCCCATTCTCATTCCTCTCCCTTCCCTAGATGTTCCCTCACTTCCCATATAATTTTGATTCTTCTATGGTGATATAACATATATTCTTTCTAATATATAAATGCTTCTCTCAAAATTGAAATCAAAAGGTATGTTACTTTGGAGAAGAGGTTTTGCTTTGGGTTTCCACAGGAAATGAGAAGCTGTGGGTTCTTTCTGGGTTAAAAAAAA
>NW_004949135.1:2839217-2840893 GCF_000317375.1 Microtus ochrogaster | reverse complement strand
CATGAAGTAGAGGCATGGCAATGAGAATTCTGGAAAGAGGAAGTTTGAGTCTGCATTCATGACTCAGAGACAGAGGAAGCCAGACACAGAGGAAGCAAGTTGTGACTGCATTGCCAAAAAGGTACTAAGACAGACAAGAATTATGGACTAATATATGTTATAAGAGTTAATAAGAAGCCTGAGCTAATAGTCCAAGCAGTTATAATTAATATAGGCCTCAGTGTGAATTTTTTGGGACTGAATGATGACCAGGCAGGACAGAAACCTCTGTCAACATACGTATATGGTCAATATATATATAATACAGATCTGTATATATTCATGTAGTAACAACTAATAAAAAAGAGACCATAACACAGAAGACCACCTCCTAAACATAACACCAGTAGCACTGACACGGAGAGCTGCAATCAATAATTGGGACCTCCTAAAACTGAAAAGCTTCTTTAAGGCAAAGGACACAGTAAATGAGATGAAACAGCAGCCTACAAAATAGGAAAAGATCTTTACCAACTCCACATCTGACAGAGGTCTGGTCTTCAATATTTATAAAGAACTCAAGAAACTAGGCATCAATACATCAAATAACCCAATTAAACAGAGGGTACTGTTCTAAACAGAATTTTCAACAGAAGAATATCATATGGCTAAAAGAAATTTAAGAAGCTGCCCACCATCCTTAGTCTCCACGTAAATTCAACACCAAATGAGCCTGAGATACCATCTTACAATTGTCAGAATGGCTAAGGTCAAAAACACTGATGACAGCTTATATTGGAGAGGATGTGGAGTAAGGGGAAGACTTCTCCACTGTTGATGGCAGTGCAAACTTGTAGAGTCCCTTTGGAAATCAGTATGGCAATTTCTCAGAAAAGTGTACGCATTTCAATTTTCTAAATTCTACAAAATAAAACATGTCCATCTGCAGGATTTCATTTCTTTGAGTACTCTTTTCCTGGCTTTGTGCTGGTAGTGATGTTTGGTTGCATAAAGAACATGTATAAAAATTGTATATATAGGACATATCCCTATAATTTCCTTGGCCTGTTGCTATGTGATGGAAAAGTCTTTATTTTAACTTTTGCTTTTGACATGATTTTTTAATGAAATTTTGACGCTTTCAGAATATTTATAGTCAATATTTGATTGACTTCTGCGTTACCTTGTCCTAGTGTACTTGGTAGAACCATATGGGATTAGATATGTGTTACATATAAGGGACAATTTCTAATTTTGTTTGTATCTTGTAATTGAATAAATAATAAAGTCAATTCTTTATCATCTGATATAAATTTACCAGTTTAAATATGCAAAACTACCCTTTCTGCATATTTTTAATTGGTAATTAAGTTTAAGGAGCTTCTTTAAGGGGCTGGAGAGATGGTTCAGCAGTTAAGAGCATTGCCTGCTCTTCTGAAGGTCCTGAGTTCAAATCCCAGGAACCATATGGTTGCTCACAACCATCTGTAATAAGGCCTGGTGCCCTCTTCTGGTCTGAAGGCATTCATGCAGACAGAATATTGTATATACAATAAATAAATAAATATTTTTTAAAAAAGAGTTTCTTTAAAATCCTATAGTACCATGAGAATAGCATGTGATTTTGACTTTTGGGTAGAATCATAAGGGCTTTGACTCACTTAATTTATATTTTCTGATTTGTAACCTGCCTTTTC
>NW_004949135.1:2838134-2838757 GCF_000317375.1 Microtus ochrogaster | reverse complement strand
ATCCATATGTGCCTTCTGTAATTTCTCTTCTATCAAAACAAATTCTCTCTCAGCTTCAGCTGAATATAGCCTAGGACTACGTAAGTCCTTGTGATCACTTATAGTTTTGTTTACAATAATTAGTTCATCAAATTTTATCCTAATAGTTACCTGAAAATGAAAATATCTCCTTGTAATCTTTGTAAGTCATTAACAGTCTATAACTGATGCCTTCTAATTTGAACCACTGGGGTCCATGTTTTTGTAAAACTATTTTATTTATTTATTTATTAAGGTTATTTTTGTTATCCTGTGTATATGCTTTTTATTATTATTATTTTCCATTCAAAAATTTACACTTCTTTCCCTCCTCCCATTCCCCTTTCACTCTCCTACTCACTCTCCTCCCTTCCTCTCCCTCCTTAAGAGAGGGCAGGGAACCTTGTCCTGTGGGAAGTCCAAGGCCCTCCCCCCTACATTCAGGCCTAGGAAGCTTTGCATTCAAATAGACTAGGGCCCAAAAAGCCAGTACATGCAGTAGAAACAAGTCCCAGTTCCTTTCTCAATGGCTTCTCAGTCAGCTCCATTGTCAGCCACATTCAGAGAGTTCGATTTGATCTCATGCTAATTCTGTCCTGGTCCAG
>NW_004949135.1:2814628-2830712 GCF_000317375.1 Microtus ochrogaster | reverse complement strand
TTTTTAAAAATATTCTTTCTAAAGTATCTACTTTTGAATAAGATAGTAAAATGTCATCCATGTAATGATAAACTACAGATTGAAGAAATTGCTAAAGTATTTTTTCGGGGGAGACTTTTTGTTCATCTTGGCTGCCCAGAACCAACATAGTCACATAGACACTATATTATTTAAATCACTCCTTGACCCAATAGCTCTAGTTTCTTATTTGCTAATGTTTACATCTTAGTTTAACCCATCTCCATTAATCTGTGCATCACTGTGAGGTCGTGGCATACCAGCAAATTTTCAGCATGTCTGTTTCCAGTGGTGGCTCGATGGCTTCTCTCTGACTCTGCCTACTCTCCCAGCATTCAGTTTCATTTGCCCTGCCTACCTAAGTTCTGCCCTATCAACAGGCCAAGGCAGTTTATTTATTCACCAATGGCATTCATAACATACAAAAGGGAATCTCACATCAACATACCATTTCCAATAACCACTATACAAAATATTGACACAAGATGAGGCTATTTAACATTCCCTGTGGGAAAATCTTCCATTGATATCTTTTAGCAGATTGAGAATTAATATCAGCAGACACTGTGAAGGCAATTTTTTATCTTTTTCTTTTAAAGGTATAATGAAGAAACAAACTTTTAGATCCGTAAGTATAAGAGATCATCCTTTAGGCAATAGAGAAGGAAAAGGAATAACAGAATGTAGACAGTCCATTGGGTAAATCACCTTATTAACAGCTCTTAAATCTATTACCATTCCTCATTTTCCAGATTTCTTTTCAATAGAAAATACAAAAGAATTCTAAAGGTCATTTGATTTTTCAATATACTGAGCATTTATTTGTTACTATACCAGCTGTTCTAAAGCCTACAGTTTCTCAGTTGTTAAAGGCTATTGCTTAACCCATACAGTTCTGCCTATCAACTGTGTTAAAGGGATGACTGATGCTGCCTTTAATGAAGCAGCAGCTATTTCTTCCTATTCTTTATAATCTGAATGATTATTGACTGTTTTTTTTTATAATACCTTCCAATATTTTCCCCAGAAACATACGCTAATTTACTGTTTGTTTCTATGACTGGGGGGATGTTAATATGAGTATTCCATTGCTGTAACAAATCATGCCTCCACAAATTCATTGCTATTTAAGCTACATATTGTTTTAATATTCCTCTATGTTCTTTGATTCCTTTGTATTCAACACATCTCGTGCTATTTTACATGAGATAAGGTTCCTAGCCCTAAAAACTGAGCATTTACATCCTGAAGAGGCCAATTTGGATGCCAATATTTTGACAAAATTATTGTTATATGTGTATCTGTGTCTACAAGAGCTTCAATGACAACATCATTTATTTGTATTTTAAATTTTAGTTTTATTCATAAACTTGCTGAAATAGTTGCATTATGGTTTCTTCTAAGTTTTGTATTCTCTGTTCTATAGCTTTTCTTTTAATCACACCAGTATTGTTTCTTGCAACACACATTAGGTTCTTTAATTGCTCTGGGAAGGAGTTTCTTCTATGATGGCAGGAACAACTGAGCCAGATATCATAGAGACCTGCAAGAAGCTCCTCAAGGAGTTTCCTGATGGCAAAAGGTTACCTTGAATATCTCTTGTTGATCTGTATTCATTATTGCAATGCCTGCCTTTGGCATACCTTCTGCATAATCCAGAAGGGAGAAGCATTCTGTTTGAATTATGCTTAGAACAAACATTGTTTCTTGGAACACCCTGTTTACAATTCCTTTTAAGGTGACCATGTTTGTCACAATTATAAAACTTGACATTTGATTTTTTCTCAAACCTCTGCAAATCATTTCTCCTATCTAAGTATTAACATGGTCATGAGAATCAATATTGATTTTACTTTTGATCCAATCCTACCAGTTTGCTGGCTTTGACTAATTATCATTTTGCATTGAGAATTAACATTTTGAAAAGCCAGAGATTCAGTTATCATTTGTGTAGCTTCTTAATTTGGTTTTATTCTATTTACTGCTGAAGTCAATCTTTGTAAGAAATCTGTAAAGGCTTCTTATGGACCCTGCATAATTTTAGTAAATGACTCAATTTCCTTTCCACTTCTCCAATTCTGTCTAAAGTATTCAAAGCTGCTCTGTGGCATAAAGCCAGGGCATGATAATCATATCAAGATTGCCTTTCTATAGCAGTATAATCTCCTCCATAAGAAGTTGATCTTGGGAGATTTCCATACCTCTAGCTTTACTGTGTTTTCCAACAGTTTATCCTCTTCTCTCAACCACATACTACAATGTCATTGTGGACCAGGCTCTAAAACAGCTTTAACAAAGTCTATCTAGTTTTTAGGGATAATTCTATTATAAACTGAGAACAAGTTTAACACTTCCTTGAATCTCCTTAAATCCAGCATTTCCACAGGAGTCCATTTAACTCTTGCACAATCTTGGAAGTATCTATCATTTGGCAGTTTTTCCTTTAAGTCTACTGCAGGTATTACGGTTGGTTGTTTAAAAACCTTAGGCTGTTCCTCTCTAACTTTATAATTCAATGCTGAAATTGGTTCTCTATTAAGTGCCTCTTTCTGGATTTGAGTATCTCTATGATCTCTTTTATTAAGTTTCTCTAAGGCCTGTATCTTGGTCATTAAACCAAGCAAATTTTTAATAGATAAACCTAGAATTATCAAAATGACAACAAGGATTATCAAAATGATACTTAATAATATGTTAATACCAGTTAAATTTATTTCTCTTCATTTAATTGTTCCATTTTTAAATCATGCATTATATCATCATAAAGAGACCTAAATTTCTTTATTGTAATTGTGTCTTCTATTTTTTAACATGGGGAACCCCCTTTATCTAATTCCTCCTTTGAAGAATTCCCTATATTCTCACCAAATTTGCCACTGATGATGATGAAGATGTGAGGCTTATTGCTGCTGCACAGAACAGTAAAAGCCTGACTTGATTTCAAGGCAGCTACGTAGTTTGTCAGCAGCCTGAGAAGGGGGTTTAGGTTAAAGCCACAAGGAGAGACAAAATGAAAACCTAGCCAGTGGGGCAAGGACTCCAACCATGTGTAGCTCCAGCTTATGCTGGTAGCTTCAAAGCCACAGATCAATAACTTTTTGTGAATTTATATTCCAAACATTGGGTTGCAAATTTAGCACAAGTAATAAAAACTCAGAAACTGATATTGGGGTTTAAGCTGAAAACCAGAAGAGCAAAGTAGTCGATTCACTGGAGTACTCTTTCCTCTTTGAAAGTTTTAGACTGAAAAAAGACCAAGTTCCTGTCTCACCCCACTGTATACCTCTCTAGTGCTAGTATGAAAGGCATGCACCACCACTGCCCAGAATTTATGGCTACGCAGTATGGCTGCTGGGGTTAAAGATGTGTGCCACCACTTCCTGGACAGTATGTTTGACTATTGTGGCTAGCTTTGCATTCCATTCTTCAGGAAAGCTTTATTTATTAAAATACAAATAAAATATCACTATACAAAGACCCACCTAAAATGTGGCTGGCACCATGTAAAAGCAACTCAGTTTAAAAAGGCATAGTGGAAGGAAGGGAGTTTGCCTTTTGCTCATTTGGCCTTCCTTCATATTACTGTGTTGACTGACTCAGTCTGTTCCTGTTAATTCTTTCACTGATATCACAACCATTTATAGACTTCTATAATTGACTCTGAAAGAGCAGGTACACAGAAACTATCCAGGTTTGGAGCACTTCAGAGGCAAATGACCTTGTGGGCTGGGTGAAAACTCTTGTTACTATGTCAAAAAAATTGGTTTGAATAATTTATACACACAATAGGGTGTGTGTGTATGTATGCATATGTGAACAATATTCATTCTATCACTTCTGTTCATACAGAGAACCCTGAATAATACAAGTTGGAATAGAGTTTAATAATCATGTTTCTCATGTGCATTGGGTGGCCAATAACTCACTTCTATATCCATATGTCTTGAAGGGACTGAGTTTAATCTCTCAAAGTCCTCACACTAAAATACTAACTGTGCAGATGTTTTTGAAAATATAATGGCAGTCAAATAAAACAGTCTCTGTGTCATTTTGAGCAGCCTTTGGAAAGTATGGAGAAAGGAAAGAAAGCTATGCATTATTTGGATAAAGATGGAAGCAAAATAAGATAAGCAATTATAACTAAACAATACAGAAAAAAGAAAGAGAATAAATGTATGGTGTAGACAACAAAGGATAAAGAAGGTAATATGCTAGCTTCAGTTAAAGCTAGAATAAAAAAAGAAAAGTATAAAATAATATAATCACAAAACATAAAACAATCCCAGTGCTAGGAGCTTTAATCATAGAAAATGCTCCAGGCCAACCCATATTTCTTGGTAGAATTTATCTCAAATGAAGAAGTGAGAAGAAGGATTAAACAGTATGAGATAACATAGTCTTCAATGAGTACAGTTTAAAATTCAGTATTAAATGCAGTCTGCCTCTATATAATGACTTGTTTGCATAAAGTTGGGAATGCCCCTATGCTCTCTTAGTTTCACTTCTCTTGTATATTCTTAGTATTTTACAAAGACAACAGAATAGTTGTTGCATTATACTTTCTGTGTTGGTCTGTGGGTTTTTTTTAACTGCAGTTAGAATGTGTTGTTCAAGGACTGGACACTGGACATTATAACTGTACATGTCTGTCAGCCTCTAGGCACTGGAAAGAGCTCTGGACATTTCAGTTGGCATATATCATACTGAAGCTTCATTAAGTACTTCTCATCCTTCTTCCATAGATCTAGAGAATCTCCTTCCAGTCTATGGCTCAAAGCCGATTTATCCCATATGAGAAAATACACGATTTTTATTCAGCTTTTTTTCTCTGCGGAGGTATTTTTTAGGTCATGACACAAAAACTATTTTATGATTCTTGTCCTGGGATCTAAGATAAGCCATGGGGCAGAGACTTTTGCTTATAGGTCTGCCTAAATAGCTAATCACCAAAGATAATTTTTAAAAGGCTTCTTAATGATGATTCCACTTAATATTTTAAGGGATAGTTACCAATCTTTGTGTTAATTGCATAGCTTAAGATTTGTTGTTGTACTGTAGATAGGCTTAGTGATTTGGTCAAGGCATTCAGTTTAATTTTCAAGTCTTTATTATATAGGTATTTTATTTTATTTTCTTGTCACAATGTTTTCTCTTTTCTTGGCTCTTGTGCATTCTCTGTCTCTGTCTCTGTCTCTGTCTCTCTCTCTCTCTCTCACTTTATTTTTCTCTCTCTCTTCCTTCAGTAATTTATGTTTTACTATGAGTAGAGTAAAAAAAAATCTTCTAAGGCTTTTGTTTTAAAATGTGCTTCCACATCTATATCAACCAAATCACACACGCACACACACACACACACACACACACACACACAGAGAGAGAGAGAGAGAGAGAGAGAGAGAGAGAGAGAAAGAGAGAGAGAGAGAATTTGGGGAACATGACAGAAGAGGGTGTGTAAGGAGTATAAGAGGTTATTAGGTTGTGAATAAACATTTTCATTAAATGATAAGATTGTATACCTTTTATCATTTATGGACACACTTATCCCTATCCCTGTCACTAGTGTTCACTTGCCAGGTATAAAGAATGAGCATGGCTATGGACAATAAACTTTTATTTTTCAAAATTAGTCAGCAGTCTGAACTTGTCACATTACCAGCAGGTTTCCTATAGTTCTCCTATACTGCATCATTATGTAAAATGTGATTTTCAATCCTCAGACAGAACCTCCTACATTTTCTGATTCTCATATGATAACCTTATTTCTTAAACCAATTAGAAAACTGAAACAATTTTACAGATAGCATCTATCTCTACTGTATCTAGAAAAGCTGCAAGCCCCTGACATGTAGTCTATGTTATCTTCTGTCTCTATGGATTAACTGTCCAGGTTTCTATCTGAGGCCAATACTTTCAGCTGTTCTTTAGACATTACGATCTTTTAGGCTCAAGAAATTTTTCCCATGCTTCTTCAGACCCAGGCCAGCTGGCCTTCGTGAATTCCCGATAGAACATCCCCATTGTCTCAGTGTGTGGGTGCACCCCTCACGGTCCTGAGTTCCTTGATCGTGCTCCCTCTCCTTCTGCTCCTGATTTGGACCTTGAGATTTCAATTTGGGTCTCTGTCTCTGTCTCCTTTCATCGCCTGATGAAGGTTAATATTCAGGAGGATGCCTATATGTTTGTCTTTGGATTCACCTTCTTATTTAGCTTCTCTAGGATCGCGAATTATAAGCTCACTGTCCTTTATTTATGGCTAAAAACCAAATATGAGTGAGTACATCCCATGGATAAAACTGGACTTGCTGAACATAGCGGACAATGAGGACTACTGAGAACTCAAGAACAATGGCAATGGGTTTTTGATCCTACTGCACATACTGGCTTTTGGGGGAGCCTAGGCAGTTTGGATGCTCAACTTACTAAACCTGGATGGAGGTGGGCGGTCCTTGGACTTCCCACAGGTCAGGGAACCCTGATTACTCTTCAAGCTGATGAGGGAGAGGGACTTGGTGGGGGAGGGGTAGGGAAATGGGAGGCGATGGCGGGGAGGAGGCAGAAATCCTTAATAAATAAATAAATTTAAAAAAAAAGAAAAAAAAAGAAATTTTTCCCAATTCATTATTTTTCTTTTACTAGATTATTTCTTAAACCATAAATTACAAAAATCAGCTATATTTACATGTTTATGTAAATACAAAGACACATGTCTATAAGTTAGATTAGGATATTTATATAATGGTGATGCATATTTATATACTATGATAAGTTCCCTTACATTACTAAAATCTGAATTCAATTCTTCCCTCTACTTTTCTACATTTTAATGCAAGGCAGACAAGTTTTTTTCTCCTTTTTAACCCACCATAATGAAGTTTTACATCTGTTATGACCTTTCAACTTCAAAATCATATACCTACCACTTCTTCTTCAGAATCACTATTCATAAAGTTAAATGTACTTAAAATGAATGTTTGGGAAATAATACAGTTACTTTAAAATTAGCAATTTACACAATGTTATTAAATCTAATCCTATCAATATGACCGAAAAATGACCCTAACCAGTAATTGTTTCCATATATTTTACATCCCTCCCCATCATAATTAATGACAATCCCATCTGTCTGGTTGCTGAATTCCGGTGTTTTTATACTCCACACTTTCTCCCTTTTTTCTCATTCTTTATATAATCATTTCAATATTATGTTGTTTCTACCTTGGAAATAAGTGTAGCATCCAGTTACTTCATACAAGCTCCACTGCTAACAGTTTGTTCCAATTAGCGTATCATCTCTTATTTTAATGTAAAAACTTCTTAATCTAATCTTATGTCTACACTTGAACCTCATAACTAATGTTGAATCTTTACCAATATAAAGAATTAAAAATATTTACATTACACTACTGTTGTGAAGCCACTTTCTGGTCCCCTTAGGCTTGTAGCCATGAAATAACACACACACAAAATAGTGCATTCAGTACTTCAGAACAACTACAAAAGTTCACACCATATCACTGAAGAGCTCTAACAGGCTCTGGTGGGTCATGCCCTTCCTGCTTCTTCTTTGCTAGACCACTAGAATCCTCACTGGTCTCCTCATTTGTCCACTTATTCAGGGCTGACTCATTCTTGAGGCTGGCCGCAAAGATTCAACTATTCATGCTTCTTAGTTGTGACTAAAATGTCTAATGAGAATTTATCAACTCCTCCCACATCATTCTAATACAGACATCACTATTAAAATCATTTCTGTAGAGCCTTTTGCTGCTGTTTCTGCCTAGTGAGCTTTCCTTAGTCAAAAAGGGAGTTTTCACAACCCATATCTTGTATCCTTTCTCTAAAGTCAGAACCACGTGGCCAAAGATGCCAAGTTCTGCTTATTGCTGGGGCAGGGACATGAGCCCTCTCATTCAATTACATCAGCATAAACTTTCTGTTGTTGGTGTTTTCCTTCTCTGCTTAAGCTTTTAAAAATCTTTTTCACAGATTGGAAGATTAGTTGAGTGGGATCTTTCCCTAAGGTTACCACTCAGTTTATTATATTTAGTATCAAAATTTTCTTTAAACTTTTTGTCTTTGTGAGCACATGACTTAACTGCATTACATTTCCCAATGCTCTTTTTCCCTTCAAACTGAACATTTTGCATTTATTCTTGCTCAGATTACTCCTTTTCATTATAGATCTGTAGAAGAATGATCACTAATAGCTGTGAGTCATAATAGAGACTCTCTGAATGGGAGAGGTTTAGAGAGAAAGATAGATAGAAAGAGAGAGGGGGAGAGTGGAGTTTAATGGATCCAAACCCCCATTCTTTACTCTCTCTGAACCTTCTTAGAGAGTCTTCAGCAATAACTGTACAAGACTGTCTTGAAATCTCTTCTATCAATACCATTAATCCAAACCTCTTCAATTAGAATCAGACAGATTTTTATTAATTTTTTTATGGAAATAGACAGAAAGTAGGCTCATTTTCTGCCAAAATTTCACAAGCATGGTCTCTAGGACACTTACTAATATTCTTGTCCTCTTAATCCTCTTGAGCTTGGCCATGTTAATCTGCATTACTCTCAACACCACTGTCTTCTACACTCCTACTAAAAAGGCCTTTAATTGCTATTTTAAAGTTTTCAACTAATTCCCTAATTCAAAGTTCCAAAGTCCACATTTGTCTAACCAGCAGCATGGTCAGGTCTGTCACAGGTCTACTCCCTGGTACAAATATCTGTCTTAGTGTGGTATTTCTGTGAAGACAAACCATTACCATGGCAACTTATAAAAGAAGGCATTTTGTTGGGCTTGCTTGCAGTTTCAGAAGTATGGTCCATTGTTATCATGGTGGGAAGCATAATGGTATGCAGGCAGATATATTGCTGGAGAAGTAATTGAAAGTTCTACCTCTGGATCTTAAAGTTGGCTGGAAGAGAGAGAGACTCGGGTTTACATGGGATTTTGAAAAACAAAGCCCATATCCAATGCACACACTTTCCAGCTAGGTCACACCTCCTAATCCTTTCAAATACTGCCACCCCATGGTGACCAGCCACTGGGGGCCATTTGTATTTAAGCCATAACAGTCTGTACCTAAAATTTTGTATACAATCCCAAAATTTAATAAAACATAATTTTAATACCCTTGCAAATCATGTTTCTTTCTGATAACATTGCTCAGTCTATTTCCACAGCTTCAATTCTATAAACACACTAAAATTCATAAGCCACATATGAACTGTACATTGCTTACCAGTTATATGTATGTTCATAGGTATTTATTAAACTGAAATGTTATAGAGGCAGAAAATATTGCTTGCATTTAATTAAAAAATTTATTATAAATTATCACATACAAACCATGTTCATAGTATTCATTATTTTAAAACATTAAAAAGGAAATCAACTGGTGCTTTTTTGTTCATTTAATGAAAAAATAGGCAAAACATATTTAATATTCCGAATATATTTAAACATGGTGTGAACAAGTTGTTGATGAAGTGGAGAGATGGCTCACCAGTTAAGAGCACTTCTGCTCTTGCAGGTGATCTGGGTTCTAGATCAGTTTCCAAGAACCTATAACTTCAGCTTTGGAGTATCCAACATTCTCTTCTCAACTCTGAGGGAACCTGCATGCATTTGAGTGTGTGCATGTGCGTGCGCGCACACACACACACACACACGAGTATCCAACATTCTCTTCTCAACTCTGAGGGAACCTGCATGCATTTGAGTGTGAGCATGTGCGTGCACACACACACACACATACACATACAGTTACACATTTAAAAAATTTCTATCTATCTATCTATCTATCTATCTATCTATCTATCTATCTATCTATCTATGACCTAAAATAGTTCTATAATTGTGCTTAATAGAAGCATCAGTCTAAGAAATAGTTCATATTCTCTGTATAAGAAAAGCAAATACTGAACTGAAAAAATGTTGGGAAATGATGTTGTTATTGAATAGTAAATCTGCCATTCGAAGCTCCTCTCAGCTGTCTAACATCAAAACTCTGTTGTTAACCTCCAAATTACTGCAACACACTTCAATGAGTTAGGCCAGTGTTTAAGTAGAAAAGGCAGAAGTGTATTTTTAAATCCTTTTGAAAAGATCTAGATAACAACTAACCTCATTAAGTTTCTTCCCTGCAGAGATATTCTTCAGTTGCTAGAAGGAATACTGCTTTTACCTTTATTTTCTTAGCTGTATTGATTTTGGCATTCAGGTCTTGTTAGATCTTAGGATATAAATTGTATGCCTGTAAAAATTTCCATTTTGTTAATGTCTTTTATATGGCAAATTCCTCTTGTTCCTTATTATGGTCTATGAGTGTAATGATTGGGTAATGATATCCAATATTCTGAATCATTTTATATGTACACACCATATGCATGCAAATTCAATTTTCCTAATACTCTGCTTTGTAATTTGCATTTTCATAGAAACAGTTAAGTGTTATGAGGTAAAATTATATTGACTGGTCTCAGTATCCTGGTAAGCTAAATCATCTTCTTATGAAAAATGTTTGAAGGCATTAATTATAAGTGAATTATGAAAAACATTCTCAGGGCATACATCTTGAGTTATAATATGATAATAGCTACATGTCCTAAAGATTTATTTTAGAATTATAGCATATATTCAATTCTTTGATTACAAAATGACATAGATTTCTAGAGCAAATAATTCTTCCATTTTTGCTATGAGAATATTCAAATCAGAGCAATTCTTTCTTTTTTCTTGTAAATTCATAAAAACTAGAATGTGTTTATGCACCTCTAAGCTAGTATCAATTAACAAAAAATTATAACAGGATAAAAGTCAAATTATACCAAGTGCATAACAAAGGTTTCTCTTCTTGTTCTCACATATATCTTAGGAAGCTTCCACTTCTCTGTTTATCCAACTAAGTATTACCATTAACAGAAACATGAAGGGGAGTTGTTGACAAAACTGGAACTTCAAGTATGAAAACCAGTATAATAATTATATTACATAATTAGGAGTATGCCAAGAACTATACTCTACAATGTTCTTTTGAAAAATGCTATACTCTAGGGTGAAGCAGAGCTTCAACATACTCAGGAAAACTCAATCCTAAGAGTAAAGCAGTAAGCTAGAACACTGGTACACATACCTAAGAACTTAATTAAAATGACCAGCTGAATGACCAGAAACAGATTCACACATGGAGCCTCCAGAAAGTAAGAAAGACCTACAGGTGGCATAATTTGTGTCTTGTGTACCTAGAAACAGGAAATATTCTAGTCACTCAATGCTCAATGACAGTCTATGATAAATTTGCTTTGTTTTAAGCCATTAAGTTTCTTGTAATTTTGTCACAGTAGCAATTAAAAACCTGTGCAGTTATTTTCACAACTCTCATATATTCAGAGAAGTCAATGTCCCATGGAAGAATCTCTTCAAGTTAGGTTTAAGTAGGAGACTGACCAAAGGCTTAAACTTTGTTAGTGGGTGTTTCTGCTCCAACAGAGAAACCACATGACCGCATGCTTTTGCATATTTCTTTTCCCAAGACTATGACTAAGAGGGGAAATCACTTATTTGGAAGATATAAAAGACAATAATAAAAAGCAATGATTTACTTGATAATTAGAAAGGGTTCTGGTAGAGAATTAGGCCAACAAAGAAAATATGATTTCAAAATGATATATGGGGGAGTAGACCTGAACCAGAGACCTCCTGCAGGAGTGGACCCAAGTCAGGGACCTCTGCAGGAGTGGGCCTAGGCTAGGAACATCTACAGAAAGAGGCCAGTGCCAGCGACCTCTACTGGAACATGCGTGAGACAGCCAACTCCTCTTGAGCAGGAGCAGGTACAAGGGAACAACCATAAAATATCTCAGAGTATCTCTAACCAAACAAGTGTAAAACTTACATAACAAGAACTTTAAATCTTTAAAGAAAGACATTGAAAAGGACACCAGAAAAATGGAAAGATTGCCCACACTCTTGGGTAGATTCAATTAACACAGTAAAAGTGGCAATCTTACCAAGAACAATCTACAGATTCAGTGCAATGCCCATCAAAATTGCAGCAAATTTTTTCACAGACCTTGAAGAATAGTACTCAACATCATATGGAAGGGCAAAAAGCCCAGGATAGCCAAAATAATCCTGTATAATAAAGTAACTACTGGGGACATCACACTCCCGGACTTCAAACTCTACTGCAGAGCTACAGTACTGTAAACACCTTTTAACTGAATTAAAGACCCAGATATTAATCTACACACCTATGATCACCTGATTTTTAATAAAGAAGCAAAAAATATAAAATGAAAACAAAAGCATATTCAACAAATGGTTCTGGATATCAACATGTAGAAGAACGAAAATCGACCTGTATCTATCAACATGGACAAAACTCATGTCCAAATGGATCAGAGACCTTAACATAAAACCAACAACACTGAAACCCATAGAAGAGAAAGTGGGAAGTGCACTTGAATGCCATTTTCATGGAGACCACTTCATAAATAAAACCCTAGTAGCACAAACACTGAGAGAAACAATTAATAAATGGGGCTTCCTGCAACTGAGAAGCTTCTGTTAAGCAAAGGACATGATCAACAATAAATACAAAATGGCAGCCTAACGAATGGAAAAAGATTTTCACCAACCACACATTAGACAGAGGGTTGATTTCAAAATATACAAAAAACTCAAGAAATTGGTGGTCAAAGGAACAAATCATCCTGTAAAAAAATGGGGTACAGTTTCTGACTATGAACATAGTTTAGCACATGCCTTTGGGGCATGGTTGAGCATCCTCTGGATTTATACCCAAAACTGGTATTGCTGAGTCTTGAGGAAGATTGTTTCCTAATTTTCTGAGAAATTGACACACTGACATCCAAAGGGACTGTACCAGCGTGCATTCCCACCAGCAATGCAGGAGTGTTCCCTTTACCCCCTAACATCTCCAGCAAAAGTTGTCATCAGTGTTTTTGATCTTGACCATTCTAAGAGGTTTAAGATGGAATCTCAGAGTTGTTTTGATTTATGTTTCTCTGATGACTAAGGATGTTGAGCATTTCCTTATATGTCTTTCAGCCATTTATATTTCTCTGTTGAGAGTTCTCTGTTTAGGTCTGTACTCCATTTTTATTGGATTAATTGTTCTTTTGATGACCAATTTCTTGAGTTCTTTGTATATTTTAGAGATCAGAGCTCTGTCTGATATGGGGTTAGTGAAGATCTTTTGCCATTCTGTAGGCTGTCATTTCTTTCTTGTTGACTGTGTCTTTTGCTTTATAGAAGCTTTTCGGTTTCAAGAGATCCCATTTTTTAATTGTTTCTCTCAGTGTCTGTGCTGCTAGGGTTATATTTAGAAAGTGGTCTTCTGTGCCAATTATTTCAAGTATGCTTCCCACTTTCTCTTCTATAAGGTTCACTGTGGTTGGTTTATGTTGAGGTCTTTAACTAAAGAATGGATAAGGAAAGTGTGGTACATTTACACAATGGAGTACTACACAGTAGAAAAAAAATAATGACATCTTGAATTTTCCAGGCAAATGGATGGAGCTAGAAAACATCATTTTGAGTGAGGTAACACAGACCCAGAAAGACAATAATTACATGTACTCACTCATAGTCGTTTTTAAAACATATAGCAAAGAAAACCAGCCCACAAGTCACAATCCCAGAGAACACAGATAACGAGGACCCTAAGAGAGACATGCATAGATCTAATCTACATGAGAAGTAGAAAAAGACAAGGTCTCCTGAGTAAATTGGGAGCATGAGGACCATGGGAGAGGGCTGAAAGGGAAGGGAGAGGAAGGGAGGGGAGCAGAGAAAAATGTAGACCTCAATAAAAACAATAATACAAAAATTGGGGTACAAACTTTAATAGAGAACTTTCAACAGAGGAATCTAAAATGACTGAAAGACACTTAAGGAAATGTTCAACATCCTTAACCATCAGAAAAATGAAAATCAAAACAAGTCTGAAATTTCACCTTACAGCAGTATGCATGGCCAAGATCAAAAACACCGATGACAACGTATGTGGGAGAGGATATGGGGTAAAGGAAACACTCGTGCATTGTTGGTGGAAGCATAAACCAGTACAGTTCTTTTGGATATCAGTATGGTGATTTCTCAGGAAATTAGGAAACAACCTACCTCAATACCCATCACTCCCACTTTTTGGTGTATATCCAAAGGATGCTCAATTTTACCACAAGGACAAGTACTCAACTATATTCATAGCAGCATTGTTTGTCATAGCCAGAACATGGAAACAACCTAAATGCCCTTCGACCAAAGAGTGGATAAAGAAAATGTGGTACATTTAAAAAATGGAGTACTACACAGCAGAAAAAATAGTGACATCTTAAGATTTTCAGGCAAGTGGATGGATCTAGAAAACATCATGTTGAGTGAGGTAATTGAGACCCAGATAAACAAACATCATATGTACTCAGTCATAAGTGGCTTTTAGACATAAAGCAAAGAAAACTAGCCTGCAATTCATAATCTCAGAGAACCTAGACAATAATGAGGACCCAAAGAGAGACATACATGGATATAATCTATATGGGAAGTAGAAAAATACAAGATCTTCTGAGTAAATTGGGAGCATGAGCACCATGGGAGAGGGTGGAAGTGGAGGGGAGAGAAAAGGAGGGGAACAGAGAAAAATGTGTAGCTCAATAAAATCAGTAAAAAATAAAATAAAATGATGTATGGAGAGCTGTCCAGGTGAATAGTTGAGCTGAGATTAACCTGACAGAAGGCTAACAAATAGAGATAAATCCATTTTCACAATTACAGAAAGTGTGTCCTCCGGAGGCTGTAATGTCAGGGTACTTGATGCCTGTCCTTAGAGTCAGCAAAATAGGTTCCGCAAGCAACTCTTCTAGAACAGACATGGCATATTGTTTCTTAACATTTAATATTTCTCATTGAAAGATTTTGTGATGAAATCAGGCAAGATATGATAATTTTTACCATGTAAATTGTACAGAACATTGTGTGACAATTCAAAACAAAGTTATTGGCCATAAGAAGGTCTGTGGTTTAAGGCAAGTTTCCATGACTTCTTCCCTTTACCCTTACCTTGCAGGAGAGCATGAACAATAAATTATTTTCCTTAAATTGTGTCTGGCTTGCAATTTTTTAAAATCAACAATCCAGAAATGTCTCTATTTTTTGACCTATTTAACACACTTGACAGTAATTTTTCATCTTCTGCCATCATTTTCTTATGTTTGTTTGTCTATTTGTTGCATTACTTTTGAGTCTCCCATGTTTTTATAGCTTCCCCACTCTGATACACGAATGCTGAATTGCCTAATCTACTTAATACCAGAACTCTGACATCTTTAATCATACAAGAAATATTTCATGTAGTCTCATAGTCCAAATATTACCAAGACATTGATAAAATGTTAATATCAAATATATCCCCTGGCCATATTTCCAGAGTACCTGGCAACTAACTTTATATATTTAACTGAACATATATCAAGTACTTAATTTTTATATGAATGAAATCATATCTTCTTTTTTGAATATCAGTGTACTCCTATTCGTTTCTTAAATTTCTTTTATTGTTGGAAACTTTTAGTCACCTTGTCTCCTTTCTTCCATACATCCCTTACATGTTAATGTTATCAGCTCTTTGACCTTAACTGATATTTCTCACCTCAGACCTTCCTTTCCCTCACAGGTAACAGAGATGTTCTCTGTGCATGTTATTTCCAGTTTAGAACTTTGAACATCCTCAGGAATCATAACTGTATGCTTTCATACCTGTGCTCATACATTTTGCTGTACATTAAATGGTCATTTAAGATTGATTCTACACTCTTTCCCTACATCTTTAATCTGTCCCAACGTCTTAGGCTTTTTAATTATTTTCTTCTGTTGAAGTGAATCTCTATATACATATTGTACACAAAAAATGGGTGTATACAAAATTATGTAAAGTGTCAACTAATTCCTGTGAGAAAATATACACTGATATTTAGTTCTAGTTTGTGTCTATACCCAATTTACAGTATCTATTTATTTATTGATACAACTGATTAATAAAGA
>NW_004949135.1:2801438-2814528 GCF_000317375.1 Microtus ochrogaster | reverse complement strand
TAAAACCACCAACTAATCTATATCACATAAAGATGAGGCAACTATGTAGACATAAAGCAAATTTGGATCGGGGCATATCATTTGAACACAGAGGTGAAATTCATACTTTTTAAGGGCTACTATATATAACTGGTTTGTGGCTTTTTAAAAAGAATAATGAAAGAAATGCTGAACTACTCTAATTTTGTATAAAAAGATATATATTTTTTCATTTTAAATAATATAGTTCAAATACCTTCCCAGACCAGAAAATATATTATGAGGTTGTCTGTCTGTCTCAGAAAAATTACAGAGAAGCTATATTAAGAATATCCCAATATGCCTACTTAAACAAGATTTGAACAATGACAATCCCAACAGATATGCAAATAGTTAAACATAAAAGGCATTACTTATCCCTGTTTTCATGTGTGTATTTTCCTAATGTGTGAATTAGATTTTCAACATTTGTAAATTCATTCTTCCCTGCATCTTCAACATTAAAAAGTAAGGAAATATGATAATTGAGTGACTGAAGGGATCAGTTTGTAGACTGTCATCTTATTAACTTTTATTAATGAAATTGAGCTTATATGAAAGAATAGTTTGGGTATTAAACTGTATAGAATATAAATGAGATGTGTACACTTTGGACGTGGTTAATTTCCATGTTTTATAATTTGAATTGCAGGTATTATTTTATAATAAAGTTAATTTAAAAACAACATTTTGAAATTTGGCATCTAGTGTATGGTTCCAAAGCTTGTGACTCTGAATTAGAAGATTGTATATTCCACTGTCTAAATGATTATACATGAATTATAAAGAAAGCTCTTCATCAAGGCATTCTCATCTAATGCTACAAGTAAAGGGAGATGTAGTGATCAAAAGCATAGCCTGATTCATACCTAGAAGTGGTGAGCTTTGGCCTGTACACTGATAAGGTTACAGACATTTACTTTTCTTTGGCTTCCACTACTGCATTCTTAAATTTTAGTGCTGTAAGGAAATAATTCTTCAGAAGTGGGGTCTGAAGATCATCCCCATCATCTGTTTTAGGACTTTTTATGACTCGATCCTGTACAGGTAATCATAGCTACTATGGGTTCATGAGTGTGATAGGTATCAGGAGCCACTTTTGGGGTTGACTTCTGCCATGATCTTAGCATCAGTGGGTAGGGGTGAGGATTAGAAAATGTTAAGTAGGAGAAACATAGATAAGAAAGAAACACAAGACATAGCATAGTAACAGGAGGGTAACTTAGTGAAAACTGAATGCTGAATTATTTATTCTGACTTCTGAGTTCTGGGTTCATTCGTGTTTAATTTTCATACACTTTTATAGCCAAATACAAAAGGAGGAAAGAAGGAAAAAGACTGCTTTAACATGATACAAAGGACAACAAGAACAATTATTTGCCTCAATACTTGAGACACTGAGTCATTATTTCTTGACAAAAGCATTCTGCTATTTGGGCAGTGAACCGCCCTAGACCAAGTATCCTAAAGGCAGCCACTCCCTAAGTCAAAATTCTTACTTCAAAAGAAGGATCAGAAGTATGCTTCAATTTTCTGACCTCTGCTCAAGATAAAGTGGATCTAACTCTTTGGATCTTCTTAATGCAAAAACACCAAGTAATCACATCCTAGGTCAGGGTGTAGAGCCCCAGTTATTCTCAACAACTTTGAATAAGCTCAAACTCAGACAAGGTGAAGTAGACTCACATTTCTGGGTCTCCACAGATAGACATGATTGTTCAAAAACAGCATTTCATAACACAACTACCCATCTTTGATTCTTACATTTTTTTTTCTATTTTCTGAGCTCTGGTAGTAGGGTATTAATATAGATGTGTATATGTTGACTTGATTTGGGAAATAACCAGGCCAGTTTAAAGATAAATAATTATATTTTTACTTATTATAAGGGGAAACTCACTCCACAAAAAATGTAATTTCTTATAAAGAGCAAAAGCAAAAAGTAAATTACATAATTCCAGCAGTCAGTGTCACAGAATACACAATACCACTCAGAAAGAGAACAAATAGAACATAGTAGGCAAGTGCTAGATCGACAAAAGCTCCAAATCCTGAAGTTCTACGTCTGATGTTAGAGGGTTTACGTGAGTGACTCTTCTGATTTCCCATTATTCCAGCTTTATTGACTGTAATACAATTCTCTTTCTGGGTCTGCGTCTCACTCTCTGTCTGTACCTCTCTGTGTCAGTATCCCAAGATTCTGGCACCTTCAACATTTTGCATTCTCCAATGCAACCTAGACTTCACTTTTATAACATTGTGCAATGCTCCATCGAAGAACACACCTTGTTTCAGCAGTTTTCATTGATTGAGGAGAAACATTTTACAACTCCTATACATTTTCATCCTTAATTGACTCTAAAGCCATAACAACATGGCTGAATATAATAAGTTCCTCTGCCTGTTTGGGATTGGATCAGGTCTCCCCCCCCCCCGAAATATATTTGCATAAGATTTGATTTGAGTTGTTCTTTAAAAAGAGAAAATTCCTTGGGGTTTTTATTTTCACAAATTATGGGATTATGATAGTGACCTTTCCCCTGAGGGTACCACCACTCCCTTTGTTCAAATTTCTTACTTCTTTCAGCACAAATCTTGGCTTCAACATTAAATTTTCTGGTGCTCATTTTTTCTTCTTCTCAAACTGTAAATTTTGCCTTTTCTTTTCTTTTTTCTTTTATCCTTTTTTTTGCCCTGCCTACTCTTTTACTTTTTAGATCTGAATAACCACATAGCAGAGGCTTTTTTGAAATCTCCTCAGTCAATGCAATTATTACAGAACTTTCCAGTTTTGCCTCGGGCAGATTCTGAGGGTAAGGACAGGAAACAGTCGAATTCTTTGCAAAAAAATATCAGAAGAAGGGTCTATCCAATTTGTAAATATTATTTTGTGCTCAATCTCCTTGAGTTGAGATTGTCTCTCACTGCCATTGCCATCCAAGCTGCTGCTAGGATGGCTCACTAACCACAATTTATAGTAATAAACTATAAATATCCTAGTTCCATGTCCTAAAGGTCCTAAAGACTATCACAGTCAAAAACAAACAAGCAAACAAACAAACAAATAAATAAATAGCAACAAATAACCGAGAACAAAAAAACATGGCCAGAACTGTAACATCAATTCTACACTTTTTGTATCAACTCCTATGTTAGTAGCTTATCTGCTATAACAAAGCACCATGACCATGGCAACTTGTAAAATAAAGAGATTGTTATAATCAAAGGGTAAATCCATGACCATCATGGTGGGAAGAATGTTGGCACACAGGCACGGCACTGAAGCAGCTGTTGAGAATTTGCATGTGATCTACAAGCAGTTGGAGGAAGAGCTCTCCGAGATAACATCAGCTTTTGAAATTTCAAAAATGCCTTCCCACCAGTGATTCACTGTTTCTAACAATGCACCTCTTCTAATCCATCCCAAACCTTTTCACAAACTGGGGACCAATCGTTCAAATTTATAAGCCTTTAGAGGGCATTTTCCTGCAAACCATGACAGCCATACACCAAAAGTGTATGTGGAGGAGGAAGAGGAGGAGGAGGAGGAGGAGGAGGAGGAGGAAAAGAAATGTAATGAAATGTTCTCATGGGTAGGGAACTTGTCAGTAGGGAAGGGAGATGGATCTAGGAAGAGTTGGGGGCAAGGGATGAATATGATCAATATAGTGTTTAAAATCACCAGAGTTAAAAATGCAATCACTTTTCTTAATATATAGAAATTTTGTCTCATAGTTCATTAATTTTATGCCATTGTAATGCAATAAGTGAACTTTGATCCATACACAGCTGGGTTCTGAAATCAGTAAACAGTATAGACCCACTGTTCCAAGCACCCTAGGTAGTTATGGGAAGAAAGATAAGGCTCTGGGTCACTTCAGACCAATAAACGCTACTGTCACATAAAAAGCAACTGTCCTAATGGAGCAAGAAAAAAGAAAAAGGATAGTTGTCATGTGATTATTTTCTTTGTAAAACAGAATTGTTTTTCATTTAATAAAATTTGATTTTAATTATTCTTTTAGTTCAGAGGTGAATCTAGTTATATATGGTGTAAATGGGCTACAAAGGCAGCAGAGTCCCACTCCACAAGATGAGGCCTTACTCTACCTGGCTTATTTCTGGCCCCTACAGCACCATTTGGACTCAAACACAGCACTTCACTCTCACTTGGTTGTCTCTGTTCTATCTTTGAGAGCTCTCCTATTCAAGGCATTTTATTGATCATAAGCTTTCAATTCAAAAATATTCTTTTAAAATGATTACTTCCTTAGAAACTTTAACAGGAACATTCTTTGTTATGGACTAATGTAAGAGGTATTTGTTTAATGTTTTTTTGTTCACTGCCATTCCCTCTCAGAACCATGAACACCTATTGAGGCCAATAACTTTTTGAACAACTATTAATAGTACTGTATACATTGAGTTCATACTCACAGGTTAGTGTACAATGAAACGGTGGAGAAAAATATACATACAGAACAAGCAACTTTTGTGCAATATTTTCTAATATTTGGCATGTAATTTCTATTTTAAAAATGAAAATCTCCTTTTTCTATATTCTTATACTACTTGGAATTTTTTTACTTATTTTTCTAAGCCATATTACTACTGTCATACCCTCAAACTTAAAAAAAACATGTATTTTGTTAAAATATTTGTGCTCTTTGGAATTTCATGTATAACTTTTCATATAAAAACGGATATTTGGATATTTTAAACATATATAAAATGGATTACTGAGACTGACTCACTTTTTAATAATTATCATGATGAAAATAAGAAACACCTGGCTTTTTATTATATATTATCACTATAAAAATTACTTTTGTTGATGTATTTTGTTTTTACATAGCCACTAAGATAATCTGAGGTGTTCAAAAGTGATAATTATATCCAGCATAACTTCACAAGATTACCTAGCAGAAGGTACCATTTGGCAACAGCTATGGTGTTTGACCCAACTCATCACCTGAACCACACTACCCATGTGCCTTGACATATTTGACTTACTGAAAAGTGTATTACAAATTACTGACTGAGTTCCATCAAAATTGTCACAATAACACTGTGTGAAAAATAGTTAAGTCACAGAATAAATTTTATATACAAAGAAGGAATTGAGGCCATTTTTCAAACCTATGACATTATAATTCTAATACAAAAATGAAGTTTTGTAACCTGTGGAAACAGCTTCACACAGTAGAAAGCAGGTTCAGGGAAAGGCATGAATGTATTCAATTTTTTTTTTAAAATAACGAAGCCTAAGAATAAATGGCAAGGTATGGTAGGGTGGATCATATTATAATAGATAAAAATAGCCTTCTAAGGGAGGCTATTGTGGTAATACCAGACAAATTATTAGCTGTGTGGGAGGAAATTGTACCCAGCCACATTAACCACCCACCAGTTATCCAAAGACTTGCTTTTTCCTGTCCCTCTGTGAGAAAGGCCTTGTTGAAGTGTGGTTTGGGATATAAAGAATTGCTTATAGTTGCTTGTGTACTAACTTTCTCATTAAACCGAGGTGTTACAAGGTCAACAGTACCTGTACCAACTTTGCTCAATGATCATAATTGTGAGTCTATGCACACAGACATTGCTCAATAAATGGTTGGTGGTGATAATAATGTTCATTGCTTCTCTCATAACCACAGTTTATTTTCTTTCTCTCTGTATAGGAAGATAAAAATTAGTTCAATATCTCAAGCTGCTTAGTACACACATTAAATCCCACCTTTTGTTCAGTAGTTTCACCCACATTCTGTTAATTTGTGAAAGAGCTCTCTTTTTTACTCTATCCCACTAACTGATTCACTTTTCAATTTCCCCTTGCTACATTTGGTAGGCTTAAAAATAGATGAATTCTTTTTGTTCTCTTTATTTAACTAGTCATTAAATTTTACTTATATGTGGAGAATCTAGTTGTAGGATTAATGCGTCAATTACTCTGCCCATGTGGGATTATTAAATGTATGTGGTTTGCACACTGGGTTGTAGACTTAGGCCCCTTTCTTTTATTCTTCACGTATTAAAAGATAAGCATATTCAAGGTCATGTCCTAATTGAGTCAGAAAATCAAAGAAAGGAAATAATCTAGATGGGTCCTCTCAGATACTTCAAAGTCTTAGGAGATAACAACTTCAGTTTGCTCTTTTTATAAGAAGCAAAACAGAAGAAACTACAGAGTCCAGTATTGATTTGTACAAGAATTTGCAGCTTAAGAACTATCAGGTGGAAAGAAGAATTTGTTTCAAGTGCTGACAAATAGCAATATTTCAAATGCTGTGAGTTTGAGAGTTACACTGAGCTGGGTGTACAGCTCAAACAAGAAGATTCTGTCCAGAGAAACTAGCACTTCTTGCTAGAAACTAGCACTCCTAAATATTTTCAGAAAGCCATCAATATTGAATATACTGCTATCTTACATTTTCGGTGACCCCAAGACTGCACATGCCCTACATTTAATGCATTTAGGAAGACTTGCATTGCTTACATGCCCAAATTTTTTTGAGTAGGCTTGAGATCATGTGGCCTTTCCCTTTCACTTTGCATGTCTACAGTTGTTGTCCATGTTCAGGACATGTTTAGGCAGTCATGTCCAGAATCCCCTGAGCCAAGGCTCACTTGAATGTCTTTTTTTTATAAGACTTACATTTTAAATTTTTAAGTTCTTAATAATTTCTACATTTCAATTAATTACCTACAAATTTTCAAGTTGTCTTAAGTCTACTCACTCTGTACAGTTCTCTGATAGTAAACTTTTGCTATTGATTTGATAATCTTCCTCTCACAAAGCATATTGATTGTCTTTGGTGTCATTATTAATGTAGATCAATGCATTAAGGTTTGTTTCAATATTTTCAAAATTGCTTTCCTTTTAGTTATTTATGAATAAATTGATTTTCTTTTATTTTAAGACTTCATCATTGGTTAGTAAAATATTTAAACACCTGTTTAATTTCTCACATTTGTATGCTTCCTGGTCATTGCTCTGTGAATGACTTCTGGTTTGATTCTTTTATGGTTAGAATGTAACCGTATAAAGGTTCTCTTCTGCAGTTTATTGAGGTTTGCTTTTGTGGAGAAAGCTGAGATACATTTTTGCTAATGTTCCATAGATATTTGGAAAAAATTTTAAGTAACTTCTATTTGTAATATTTCAATACATTTAGATTCTACTGCCTCATTATGTTAGGTGTTAATGTGTCCTGATTTTCTACTAGTCCTAATCAGCTTTATTTAAAAAAATATATTTATGTCTCTGGCTGAAATTCATGACATGTTTTCCTAAACATCCATATCTATCACTATGAACAAAACTCAAATTTAAATGGGTCATTGTTCTCTTAAGGTCTTTGAAAAATTTTGTTGGGATTTTGATGGGGATTGCATTGAATCTATAAATTGCCTTTGGTAGAATTGCCATTTTTACTATGTTGATCCTCCCAATCCAAGAGCAAGGGAGGTCCTTCCATTTTCTGGTATCCTCTTCAATTTCTTTCTTCAATGCCTTAAAGTTCTTGTCAAATAGATCTTTCACTTCTTTGGTTAGAGTTACCCTAAGATATTTTACGGTATTTGTGGCTATCGTGAAAGGTGATGCTTCTCTGATTTCCCTCTCTGCTTCCTTATCCTTTGTGTATAGGAGGGCAACTGATTTTTTAGAACTGATCTTCTATCCTGCCATGCTACTAAAGGAGTTTATCAGCTGTAGGAGTTCTTTGGTGGAGTTTTTGGGGTCGCTTATGTACATTATCATAACCAAGAGATGCCCTATCATACTACAAAAGCATTTGTTCAACTATGTTTATAGCAGCATTATTTGTAATAGCCAAAACCTGGAAACAACCTAGATGCCCTTCCATGGAAGAATGGATAAAGAAAGTGTGGAATATATACATATTAGAGTACTACTCAGCGGTAAAAAAAATGACATCTTGAATTTTGCATGCGAATGGATGGAAATAGAAAACACTATCCTGAGTGAGGTAACCCACACCCAAAAAGATGAACATGAGATGTACTCACTCATAATTGGTTTCTAGCCATAAATAAAGGACATTGAACCTATAATTCATGATCCTAGAGAAGCTAAATAAGAAGGTGAACCCAAAGAAAAACATATAGTTATCCTCATGGATATTGGAAGGAGACAAGATTGCCAGGCAAAAATTGGAAACTTGGGGGTGGGGATAGGGTGAGGGTAAGGGGAGATGGGGAGAAAAAAGTGAGAAGGGGGGATGGGCAGAGCTTGGGGGAATGGGACGGTTGGGATGGACAAGGGTGGATTTGGGAGCAGGGAAGCATATATCTTAATTAAGGGAGCCATTTTAGGGTTGGCAAGACACTTGACTCTAGAGGTGTAACCAGGTGTTCATGGAGATGTGCCCAGCAAGATCCTTTGGAAACTGAGGAGAGGCAGCCAGAAATGGCCCTATCCTAAAGCCATACTAATGAATATCTTACATATCATCATAGAACCTTAATCTGCCGATGGATGAATCTAGAGACAGAGACCCACATTGGAGCACTGGACTGAGCTCCCAAGGTCCAAATGAGGAGCAGAAGGAGGGAGGACATGAGCAAGGATGTCAGGACTGCGAGGGGTGCACCCACCCACTGAGACGGTGAGGCTGATCTAATGGGAGCTCACCAAAGCAAGCTGGACTGGGACTGCTGGAGCATGTGATCAAACTGGACTCTCTGAACGTGTGGGACAATGAGTGCTGACTGAGAAGCCAAGGACAATGGCACTGGGTTTTGATCCTACTGCATGTACTGGCCTTTTGGGAGCCTAGTCTGTTTGGATGCTCACCTTCCTAGACCTGGATGGAGGGGGGAAGGACCTTGGACTTCCCACAGGGCAGGGAACTCTGACTGCTCTTTGAACTGGAGAGAGAAGGGGATGGGGACAGGGGGAGGGGGAGGGAAATGGGAGGAGGTGGAAATTTTTAAGTAAAAATTAAAAAAAATTACATGGATCAAAGACCTCAACATAAAGCCAACCACTTTGAACCTTATGACAGAGAATGTAGGACACTTGAACGCATTGGCACAGGAGACCACTTCCTAAATATAACCTCAGCAGCACAGACACTGAGATAAACAATTAATAAATGGGATCTCCTGAAACTGAAAAGCTACTATAAAGCAAAGGACACAGTCAACAAGAAAAAAAATGACAACCTACAGAATGGGAAAGATCTTCACTAACCCCACACTAGACAGAGGTCTGATCTTCAAAATATACAAAGAACTCAAGAAATTAGTCATCAAAAGAACAAATAATCCAATTAAAAAATGGAGTACAGTTCTAAACAGAGAACTCTCAACAGAGGAATCTAAAATGGCTGAAAGACACTTAAGGAAATATTCAACATCCTTAGTCATCAGAGAAATGTAAATCAAAACAACTGTGAGATTCCATCTTAAACCTGTAAGAATGGCCAAGATCAAAAACACTAATGACAATTTATACTGGAAAGATTGTGGAGAAAAGGGAACACTTCTGTATTGCTGGTGAGAATGCAAGCTTGTACAGTCCCTTTGGATGTCAGTGTGACAATTTCTGAGAAAATTAGAAAACAACCTTCCTCAAGACCCAGTAATACCACTTTTGGAAATATGTCCAAAGGATGTTCAATCGTGCCACAAGGACTTAATTATGTTTATAGTCGCATTATTTGTCATAGCCAGAACCTGGAAACAACCTAAATGTCCTCGACCAAAGAATGGATAAGTAAAATGTGGTACATTTATACAACAGAGTTCTACACAGCAGAAAGAATTCTTAAATTTTGTAGGAAAATGGATGGAGCTAGAAAGCATCATTTTGAGTGAGGTAACCCAGACCCAAAAAGACAATTAGCACATATACTCACTCATAGGTGGTTTTTATACATAAGGCAAAGAAAGCCAGCCCACAACTCACAATCCCAGAGAACCTAGACAACAATGAGGACCCTAAGAGAGAGACATACATGGATCCATTATACATGGGCAGTAGAAAAAGACAAGATCTCCTGAGTAAATTAGGAGTATGGGGACCTTGGTAGAGGGTTTAAGGGGAAGGGAGAGACAGAGAGGAGAGCAGAGAAAAATGTAGAGCTCAATAAAAATCAATAAAAAAGATGAAAATAAAATTAAAGTTCAGTCTTATAAAACCCTTATGTAAATTCAAGTAAGAAAGCAAATATTTTGATATTAAAATTTTTGGAAAAAATAGAGGTCAAAAATTCCAACGATGTACCATTTTATCAGTTATGAAATTAATTTCATTAAAAGTTCATATTGCCCTGTAAAGTAGTCAGATTAAATATGGCACCTACCAAAATATCAAACTTTCACACAAATATCTGAATATATCCTTCTAAAACTTGAAAGAAAAACGTTCTAAAGAATCAAATAAATGAACCAAGCCAGTGGCTCCATATTAACTGATGAATTAAACAGCAGATTCACAGACCAGCTAAATGGAATAGAGAATGCAGAAATAAATAATTCCATTTACTTAAAACAAACTAGTGTTTCGCAAAGGCAACAGAAGATACAGTAGACAAAAACTTCCACTAAGTAAATACTTCTGAAGAAAAAAAGTTTTCTGCTAAAGAAACTAGACAAATGTCTTTTGCATATATAAATGTATGCTTATACATATATATGCATGGACATATATATGTGTGTATAGAGTTGTTTCACAAAAACACACACACACGTGTACGCACACACATGTGCACACACACGTTGCACACATATGCGCACATATACACACACGCATATTCTTACAGGCATGTTTAAAGGTAACCCACATGCGGCATGCAACCCATGATACCAAAAAAACAAAGTTCTCTTTATAAAATGCTTAATTTACTTACAGTGTCATGACATTTCTTCTGCAATATTTGTAACTCAATTGCATAATTTTTGAGCATGAACTTTGAAGAGAACAGTGGTGCATTGCGATGTCACAAAGGTTGGCATGCTTGGAGGAACTGAAACTACGAAATTAATAGAAGGAAAACCCTGCATGGTAGAAATATGGAGAAAGTCATTTTTTAGATATGACTTCAAAATCATATGCTAAGGGATAACAAAATGATTTTTATGAGTTAAAAAAGATAGGAATGCTTCAATATTTAGTATAAAACAACTCATTAGAGCCAAGAGAGAGTTAGCTTGGCATCATTTAAAGGGCACATGGATACTGAGACTGGGTTATGCATTTGTTAGCCAGTTTTGAAGACATCAACTCTTAAAAAAGCTGCTTTACTTTGGGCTAGGATTTGGTGGCAAACATCTGTCCTTTGCAGTAACATGGATGGAACTACATTGCAGTATGCTTAGGGAGAAATGCTATCTACTGAAAGTCAAACACACTTTATTTTCAGTTATAAATTGTGTATTTCCAAGAGGTGGAGAATAAAGAAACCATTCGCTTTCCATAAGAAAGGCTATGGTCACAGACAAATGAGGAAGGATTTTTAATGATATGGGGTACAACAATTTTTAATGATATTAGAAGAGTAACTGAGTAATTTGCTGAAGAGAAATATACCTACAATAAGCAACAGTAAATTAAATGATAAAAAAAACAGAAGCAGAGAGCATTTTAAATGTTCCCAGAAGGAAAACTGACATGTGTCTGAGCTAACATATTTTCCAATTATCTTAATGTGATCATTTCACATTGTATACATTTATCAAAATGCTATACTGCATGACACATATATATAAATGTTATGTCTATGAAAATAAAAAACATTAATTAATATCTGATTTTACTAATAATGAATGGTACATTTCCCATCTCTTTGCTGTCAGTCACTGTTCCTTATTGGTTGTAACTTGAAGTTTTAAAGAAGCGTGTCACGTGTCTGTGGGACTCTGCCTTTATCCAGGCACAGTTGAGGCTTCTGTTGGAAAGGGGTGTATTGCTGTGCCTGACCTTGCTGTGTCGTTTCATTATTCAACTTCTAATCCTTCTAATTATCCTGTCTTTGTTTCCCTTTTTCTGACCTTCTCTTGGTTACTTGGATATGTACTGAGATTCTAGTTTTATATATAATGCCTCTTATACAATTGAGAATTTCCTATCAAGCTTTCCTGAACATATGTAAACATGTAAATAAACTTATTGAAGGCTCTAGATATCAGTACGTGACACCTTGTGAGAAATTTTAAACCCCTTTATTTACCATAATATTAAATATTTTATTAATAGCAAATGATTATTTAATTAAAATATCAAATATAATTTCCAAAACTCATTAAAGAGTAACCCCATCATATACTTTCATATTTTCACTTTCTATTGTTCTTCCTTCTTTTATAGTACTCCAGTTTCCTGTCACTGTGTTCTTTGGGCCCAACAACTTTCCCTTGCTAATAATTTAGGATTCATCTGTTAGTGATCACTTACTATTTTCCAAATGAGAATATTCCAATTTTCCCTTAATTGCTCAAAAATAACTTTTTTCTCTGTAGAAATGATACTAATCCACAATCACTAAGACCACGCATGATGTCATCTAATAAATAAGGAGGATTATTACTCAGCAATAAAAACTAAGTAGTTATGTCAAGAAAAGGCATGAATGAGTGCCAATGCACATTTCATTTCTATGTGAAAGAAAACTTATTCTGAAAATAGTACTGTAGTCACTCTACGTGTGTGGCTTCCTACAAAGCACATGCTGTGGAAACAGTAAAGTGGCCAGTTGTTGGAGCTTTGAGAACGGAGAATCAAAAATATATATAAATGGAGACATCTTGTTCATTTTCCAGCTGATCAGACCCAAAAAAATTAGATAGAAACTATACTAATTACAACACTGTTTTGCCTTTTAGCTCAGGATTCTTATTAACTCACTCTTACATCTTAAAGTAACACAATTCTATTATTTTATATTTTACCATGAGCTCCAAGTTTGCTACCTCTTGCTTCTTGGGCAGCTTGTCTGCCTCCATCGGCAGCTACATGATGTCTTCCTAACTCTACCTATTATCTATCTATCTATCTATCTATCTATCTATCTATCTATCTATCTATCATCTATCTATCATCTATCTA
>NW_004949135.1:2785286-2801338 GCF_000317375.1 Microtus ochrogaster | reverse complement strand
ATCTATCTATCTATCTATCTATCTATCTATCTATCTATCTATCTATCTATCAATATAGCTATCCCAGCCTGGCTATATTCTGCCCTGCCATAGGCCAAAGTAGCTTTATTCATTAACCAATAAAAGCAACACATATACAGAAGGACATCTCACATCAGGAATAAAGTATAAAAATTCTGTAAGGAAGTGTAATTGTTAAGTAAAATTGTGTAGAGGCAGGTAGACAATACTATACACATTGACTAACTTGTTATATTATTAAATAAAAAGATATAATCTATGTGTAATAAGCAGTTTTATGATTTAGGTAATCCCAACATGCAAAGCAGACTGTGAAGAGAGAATCAAACTGTACCACAAATATAAAAAAGAACACCATGCCCAGGAATGGGGCAAAGAGCTAAGCAAGGAGGATCTGAGGCAATTCCAGAAACAATGGAGCCTACGAATTAACACCATGGAGCGGGAGGGAGAAACGGAAGATTTGTGAGATGAAAATAAGGTCTATTTAGGGGAATTAGAGGGACCTGAAAGCAGAGAGCATAAAATGGAGGAAGGCGTTGGGAAAGAATAAGAACAAAATAAAATGATTTTTATGCATGAAAATGCTATAATAAATCCATTATTTTCATAATAAATTCAAAAATGTTGAAAGAAGTACTGAACTGTAAAGGAACCTGAGCTCTCATTAATAAAGTTATCTATCCTCCATGAGGATTAGGGTTTATCAGCTCTGAAAATAGGAAGCACAGCCCCTGGATTTAAACAATACAGAGAAAGGATGTTGTGTAGTAGAAGCAGGTTCTATCTTTGCAGAGTGGCATGTTCAGTGAAGAAAACATCAGAGCAAATGATTTGCCATTCTACAGAGTGTCTGAACAATACTCCTGCAAAACTGTAGTAAGATTCTAAACAATATAAGCGTGAGCAAATGTCAGACAAGGTAAATTAAAGAGACAAGACAACTTCAGTAGCAGGGGATTTGAGTTGGAATATTAGAACAGAAAATGAACAGGAAGTAAGTCTAAATCACTCTGAATTAATTTACAATTCAATATTAATATTGATTTACTACTTTAAAACTACAGATTCAAGATAGTAAAATTTGAAATACTAAATGAGAATATTTAAGGGTGTCTTACAAAGTTTTCTCCTGTAAATTCTCAACTATTCTAACAAGACAAGTTTTGATATAAAGATGAATCAATAAAATAGCAAAAGATCCTAATATAGGATAAATGCTGTCTTCAATTTCCAGAAAAAATAATTCTCTCTTTTTATTAGTTACATTACAATCATAAAACACTTGAAGTGTGATTAAAAGTGTTATATTTCCCTAGTCACCTCCTCTGCAGAACATGAAGGTAAAAATAAGGACAGAGACAGGCTGCTGGAGTGTGTAAGAGTTTGAGAACCTTCATGCTCAAGAAAAACCAGAGTATCTGCGGTGTTTAACTGATGACTGTGATCTAGCTGGGTAAAGTAGGAGAACTGGGAATTCAATACCCCCGGTTATTGCTGAATTCTTCTGAAATTACTGTGGCTTGAAAGAAACCACAGACTGTGAAAACTGTTTAGAGAAATTAGCAGCCTTTGTGTGACAACTCTTCTTTGCATTTTGATCACCTAGGATTTTGGTCTTGCCCAAACAACATTGTTTTCATGGAACAACTGGAATGTTACCAGAGGTGAGATACTATCAGAATTTTGATAGTTATTATAAATTATATGTTCATGTACCCTACACCTTCATCAGTGTTCTCTATTCTTTAAATTGTGTTGAATTATTCAACTTAAAATGAAATTTGATGACTTTCATCTGCACATATTAAATATACTGATTTTGTTATTTCCCCTATATTTGATTGCGATCATAGTCATTCTCCAAATTTATTGTTCTACATAAGCAACTTGATTTTCTTATTTATAAGAAATCATATATAAAAACATTTTTCATTTCATTTTAAGCTCTAGTTTATTTTTCATTTGCTTCTGGTCTTAATATGTTTCATCTATCTTTTTGGAAAACCTGTACCTGTACCTACCTACCTTATTAAGAAAAATCCCTATGGCACTATAATAACAAGATTGTAATATTTGTTCAAAGTAATCATAAGCCATGAATAAAATCATTCCCCATTCTGAGGCTGGAGCACATGCAGATTGAAGCATTTGACTTTCATGTGCTTCAACTGAGGATAAATTCGTCTGCTAAAGCCTTGGGCCCATGGCATATCTGGGGTCCCAAAGGTAATTTGCTGAGTTCATTAAACAAACAGTAGAATAACAGGGATAGCAAATATGTTCCTATTCCATGGAATGATCTCGCCTCAGGTCATCATTTGTCCTGCCGTCTATTCGGGATCAATGTCACACAGGGGAAGCAAGAGAAGCAGGTATGATGGGGCCGCAGTTGGCATGTCATAGTCCATAGTGCGTTTTCTTAGAAGCTTCCCAAACATTCAACAAAGTGTTCAGCAATCGGATCTCAGTCTCTACTGTCCCTGACACCCTCTCTGTGTGTTGGTTTTTAACAGACATCATATGCGAATAGAAACAGATAGTAGCCCCATGCAGGCCCTTAAATCTTGCGCCAGAGCCCAGGCAGGAGACCTGGAAGAAATGCAATAGCAGTTTCCTAACTGTGAAGAACTCCCACAGATAGGAGACCTGATATTTTTCTGAGTAAAGGAAAGGAAGAAAAAAAAAATACATCTCTGATAACTCACTGTTAAATGAGAATTATTCTGACCAGACATACTAAAGGAGAATTTGAAGGAAATCCTCATTCCTCAGATATGCTTAGTTAAGTTTTTATTGCTTCCTGTTCTGCAGGAGTTAATTTTGTCAGTAAAAATTAACATTTTTGTTTGTTTGTTTCATGGGTTTCCATATTTAACATCTTATTCCTGCAGTAAAGTTGATGTGTAGGATGAAATTCACAATTAATTTTTATTTTGTAAATGCTTTACATTTACTGGGCCTCTAATTTACTAGGAGTCAAAATGCATGTAAACTGACAAGTGCCTACAACTGTGGCTTTATATGATGGGAACACTGAAGTTTAGCATTTGGTTACATTCTTATTTAATATTAACATTTTTTACTTATAGGAAAGCCATTTTTTTTTCAAAAACAAAGAGTTGATACCACATTCCTAATCCATTTTCTGTGGTCAAACAGAGCCTTTGTCATCCAAAAGGTCAAATAGGTTATTTACAAATATCCAACGGCATGTCTCCACATTCTTACTCTCTTTGTCAGAAATAATTTAAAGAGAATCAATGTAACAAAATACTCTATTTACTTCTCTTGAAATTTTCATTTATAATATTTCAATGAAGACAATAAAATGCCTCAACGTAGGACAGACTGAAAAGATGGTAGGCCACATGTTCTGGGGAACAGAGCTTCTTTTTCCACCCTGATCCGAATTTCCTTAAAGTAAAGTTTGAATAAAACCCAGTTAGTAAATATTGGAAGAAGATTCAAGTATCTCACCAATTTTGCTGACAACTAAAAGCGTTTCATAGGTAGAAAATGTCAGAAGACTGGGAAATGTTCCACCTGTCAAGAGAATGGACAGGAGATTGCACACATACAGTCTTTCTTCTCCTCCAACCTCACCCTCAGCTCTTGCTGGAGGGGGCTGGGTGTGAAAAAAGGACAGTGGTTCAGCTCTGCCCCTTAATTACTCTGTGCCCTCCCTCTGTCTTTCTGAAAGCCTGCAGCTAGGGGAATCAATTCTTACTCATGGTCTATTAAAGCCCCAAATGTATTCTTAGTTGACCTTGTTCAGGTAGAAGCCATAGAGGAAATAGTTTGGTTATAGACATATAGGATATATCAACTGATTTTGTGGGAGTTGTTTTTTTTTTTAATATTTATATAAGATGGAAGACTGCTTCTGAAGTTTCAGAGGCAAATTCAAAGGCTCTATCAGGAACATTTGCTATGTTGAATTAAGATTCTGGTCAGCTGTGACCGAAGAGTCACCCAGTTAACAGAATGACACCAATGAATTGAAACCTTTGTATTACTGGGACAATTGATGCTGGTTACCTGAAGGTAAGAAATTAACGGTGATTAAGAAGAGTCCAGCATCACCAAGTTGAAATCTTCTGGGAAGTATTTACTGAGAGCACAGGGAAGCTATGTGCCAAAGAATGCCAAAGTTGTACCTGATGTTGGCAGCCAAACTTAGCAACATGTCAGAGTCACCATGCGGATAATGGCTTTGAAGGCATGGACGGGTTGTGGAAAGCAACTGATGCTTGGTACTGTAAAAGGTCAGGAGAGGACACTGGAAAAGTTGCAGCCTCAGTGGCAGCTAAAGGACTAGGATTGAAAGGGTCATGCAAAGAAGTTGAGGGTTAGCAACAGGAAGAGAGCCTATGAGAGATTATTGCTGAATATAGAGCCCAGTTACAGCAAGAGATCCCAGAAGTTTTGTGGATGTCAAGACCATGGGATGACCACGAAGGACAGCAGCAACAGTGGAGAGGAGCCAGCCAGAGCCTGGAAGACAGGTGTGTGCTGCAGCAGGGAGAGCAGAAAAAGTGACCCAAGCCCCATAGAGGAGCCCAGAAGATCATGAGTGGGTTCAAGATAATTGAACATAGTGTGATTTATACATTGGGAGCTTGGTTTTGCTTCAATTTGATTGTCACTGTGCCCTGGTTTTTCCCTCTCTGAATAAGAAAGTACTTGATTTAATTTTAATTTTTACAGGAGCCCGTAGTTGAAAGACTTTGAACTTAAAAAAAAAAAAGAGTTTGGATTTTTAGAGAGATTAGGTATTTTTAAAGACTAAAATGTGTTTGAATTTGTAAAGACTAAGAAATTTTAATTATTTATGCTTTTTATGTGCGACCGTGGGAATAAATAAAAAAATGAGGCTTAACAGAGATGTGTTTCTGTGTCAGGTTGACAAGTACCAGTTGTGCAGGCCTTATGTAAACGTCACACACAAGCTAGAACTATTTGAAAGGAGGGAACCTCAACTGAAAAAAAAATGTCTCTATAAGATCCAGTTGTAAGGCATATTCTTAATTAGTGGTTGATGGGGTAGGACCCAGCTCATTGTATGGGCGTGTTCCCTGGGTTTGTGTGAGAAAGCAGTCTGTGCAATCTATAGAAAGAAAGCTAAGCACTAAGCAGCGCACCGCCATGGCCTCTACATTAGCTCCTGCCTCCAGGGTCCTGCCATGCTTGAGTTCCTGTTGTGACTTCTTTGGTGATGAACAGCAATGTGGAAGCATTAGCTAAATACACCCTTTCCTCCCTAGCATTCTCTCTGCTTATAGTGTTTCATCACTATAACCCCCTTCTCTCTTTCTCTCTACCTTCCTCTCTCCCTTCCACCCTCCCTCTTACTTTTTCCTCTTCACTGTGAGACAGAGTCTCTCACTAACTTGGAACATATTAAGAAATCTGGCCTGACTGACCAGTGAGTCGCAGGGATCCACCCATCTTCACCTCTGAAGCCTAGGGATTATAAGCACTCCACACAGTACATGGCATTTTCAATGTGAATTCTGGAGATAAAACTCAGGTCTTCATGCTTTCAAAGGAAAAACTTTATTGACTGGGCCATCTCCCCATCCCAAAAATCATATTGTCAAGTTGTTATTTCATAGTAAGAAAGCAAGTATTTGTGAAGTCCTGGTATTTGAATGTTGATGGAAGGGTTATCAAGGGTTGCAAAGGGGTGCAGAGGAAGATGTTGTAAGTACTATGAGGAAATAAAACAATTTCAAATTTAATGCACAACAAAAATGCTATAAGATCAATGCCTCAGAGATGTGATAGGCAGTAGAGACAATGACTTCATGTCAGAAAGCAGCAACAGCAGCTAGGTGTAGACAGATATTTCTTTGGGCCACCAGCTCACAACAATTACATGGATTCTGACTACTAATTATGAAAGCTCGGCCTTTAGCTTAGGCTTGTCTTACTAGCTCTTAAAATTTAAATTAAGCCACTTATATAAATTTACATTTTGCCTGGTAGCTTTCTACCTCTCTTCTATCTTGTACCTTCTGTTTCCTCGCCGTGTACTCTGGCATCTCTCCCATGCCTAGGTTTATTTCCTTTCCTTCTCTCTCTGCCTGGAAGTCCCACCTAACTTCCTCCTGTGTAGTTGTTGGCTATTCAACTCATTATTAAACCAATCAGAAGGTACCTTGGCAAAGATAAATCTTCACAGTGTGTAAGAAGATTATTCCAGAACAGCTAGGTCACATACCCTAAAAATTTTCTAACCCAGGACCAGGATCTTTGTTCTCTCAAAGTGACAGATGTAATGAATACAAAGACATTGCACCTAAACTGTCACATATTCAGTGGACTTGCTGACACCTCAGAATGACCAGAAGGAAGAGTCACATCTGACTGTCAAGTGTTTGTCTAGAACTATGGCACAAATGCTAGTACAGCTGGCTGAGTGCAGAGTAAAGAACACAAATGCTTGAAGAGGAGATGACAAATTGGGGTTCTCGGATGAGTCTTTGCTATCTAAGCATATAGTTTAATAAATACACATGCAGCCCTAGGGGAGTGCAGGACTCAAGATTTTGAATTGGAAAGCCACCTTTATGAACGTGGCAGTAGATGAATGTCCCTCATCTGAAAATTGACTCAGACAGTCTGTGAGTCAGGCCCAACTGAATTTAAAAGTCCTAACACGATGACTGACTTAAGCCTTTAATCCGACTCATCTGAGGTCAAATTGGGTATCAACTAGTCTTTTGGTGTTTTGTTTTATTGTCTTTCTGAGACAGCATCACTCTATCTCTAAGTAGCCTTTTCTGTATTGGAACTTGCTAAATGGAAGCTGGCCTTAAAGTCACATGGATTCTCTTGCTCTTCTTCCTGAGTGCTGTAATTAAAGGTATGGGCCACAAAGCTTGGTTTCTCCTACAGTTTTGTTTTGGTTTTGGTTTTTCAAGGCAGGGTTTCCTTGTGTAACCCTGGTTGTCCTGGAACTAGCTCTGTAGATGAGGCTAGCCTCAAAGTCAAGAGATCCACTTGCCTCTGCCTCCTTAGTGCTAGGATTAAAGTCATGTGACATCATTGATTTTTTTTCCTACAGTTTTAGTAAAACAAATTTGTCTCATTATACTAATAAGAATGACAGCATATTCCTTGGTCATCACAGGAAAGTCTAAATACGATTCTTTGTCTTAAATCTACAAGGAAAACATTTCAGTATTGTCCCTTTGCCATAAAACAGGCACTCTTAGAATCCTTCCCAACCCCCAACAAGATCTATTGTCGTCTATAAATCCCAGCACTCGGGAGGCAGAAGCAGATGGATCTTTGTGAGTTTGAGGCCAGCCTGGTCTACAACAGCTAGTTCCAGGACAGGAACCAAAAGCTATGGAGAAACCCTGTCTCGAAAAATCCAAAAAAAACCCTATAAGACCTTCTATAAGACCTCCTCAGTGATCTCCTGGGTAATGGAAGGTAGTGTGTGTGTGTGTGTGTGTGTGTGTGTGTGTGTGTGTGTGTGTGTGTGTGTGTGTTATAAGGTGTGTGTGGTTATGAATTGGGAATTATTCTGCTAAGGATTTGGTAGTCTATGAATTTTACAAAATTCTACACCCTGTCTTCTTAAAATGCCCATTTTTATTTCTCATGTGTATTGAAGGCCCCTCCCCTCTTCATCTTATCTTGGAGCACATTTATTGAAAGAGTTCTCATCAAGATGGTTTGTGCTCATTGTGAATCTTTTCACAAGACAGAAGACTTAATCATTACTGATTTCAATGTGTTCACAGGAATGCACTAACACCTGTGCTCGCTTCTTTAATTCCCTTCTATTTATCTTGTCTATAGTCTACCTTATAAATGTACTCACATGTTCCTAATCAACAACTTAATATTACCAAGGAGCATAGCCCAGCCCTTCACAGCATAATTGTATCAGTTCCTTCCTTTTATTGTTTTTACTTGGTATTCTGAACACAGCATTCTCTGTTCCCCACTTCCTAAGTCATTAATTTTATTTAATGTTTCTTCTAGCTTGCATCTTTGATACCTTTACCCTGATCTTAAAACAGTTTAAACCCTATAGTTAATCGTTCTAATTCTGTTCATATTTCTAGTTCCAACCTTGCACTAGTTTTGTGTATTTACCTGGTGAATTTGAAACTTGTTTGATTTAAATGTATGCCTTTTATGAGTCTGAAATTGGTGCACACTAACATAGAAAAACAAAGTTCTTAACTGCCCACTTTATTATAAATTCATATGCAGATGGTTTAGGTCTTACAGTGTCTCCAATACTTCCTGGCAATCACATATAGCCCCTTAACCATACTTTATCTCCTGTGGTCCAAGGCAACAGTGACATTTTATCTAATGTCTCCCCCAGCATTTGATGCCTTCTTCTTTGATATTCATATCAAATGACAGCCTCGATTTCTACTTTTTGCAAGATGAAGTGTTCCAAGTAGAACTTCAGCAGGATCCTAATTTTACATTTACTTAAGGATTATCTACACTCAGGGCGTCAACAGACAATTTCCCATTTTCCTTTTTAGTAGGTGTAGCTATAATCATACCATTCACTGGCTCAACAGCTATTATTACCTCTTCTACACTATCATATGTTATCTTTTTACTAAATTGTTCTGATAAAGATTATGAAATTAGTCATTTAAATTAGTTTGCTGACCCTGAAAGTCTTTCTGAGTACCATGCACGTTTGGATTTATCCTCCTTTGCAGCATAGTCTCCTGTCAACAGTTGTTTACTTTAAACAAAGCCACATCACTCATGTCCTCTATTTCACATTAGTCTGAGTCGCAGTTGAAACCTAACCTCATCTGCTGTCACAACGAGATCATTTCTGCAGCAGCTTTGGTGATACTTCTCACTTTCTCTCTCTGCTTCACTGCAGTCTCCCGCATGTTCTTGGCTTGCTTCAGTCTTAATTTTGATTCCTCCTCATTCATCATGAATGTTGACTGTCTTCCCCTTGGTTACCCTATTTTCCAAGTTTTTCATAGAGTAATCCCTATAGCCCCTTCATTCCCTGGCATTCAAGATGTTATCAGCAGTTTTCAAGATGTTAATCACTTTCATGGTCTTAACACTCTTAATATCTTTGTCATTTACTTGATAACTGGTTATCTCTCTTGTCCTACTGTGTTAAGTCAGTATCCACTCTTCTACTTCAGAAATCCACTAAATAACTATTAAAAATTGATAAATATAAAATTAACTTTAGCCAGACGATGGTGGCGCATGCCTTTAATCCCAGCATTCGGGAGGCAGAGGCAGGCGGATCTCTGTGAGTTCGAGACCAGCCTGGTCTACAGAGCTAGTTCCAGGACAGGCTCCAAAGCCACAGAGAAACCCTGTCTCGAAAAACCAAAAAGAATTTAAAAAAAAAAACTAACTTTAAATTACCCAGGACAAATCTCAATATTCATCTTTGCTTATACTTTTGGTCTCACAAATATCTCATTCATAGTAAACATTAGGTTATGTCATCACTATATGCCAATAATATGAGAGAATTTCTAATTAAGTCCCATGTTTATAAATCATTTTCCAGCTGTGATTATATTTTAGCTTGGATATAGCCAAATTCACCTTAGTGGTTCTCATGACACCATACTCTATGCTTCATTTTACCCCAAACCTTGTAGAAACATCTACTCTATTTTCAACAATATATATAATAAATAATATATAGTATATATTAACAGTGTGTAAATACGTATGTTAAGTGATACATTTGTCAATTATGTTGATCCCCAGTTAAGGTTTCTTCAGTGGCATTTCTTTCTAACAATTGTAAGGTGATTATCATGAAGTCTTTATGTGATATGTTCTATGTAGAATCACAAAATCCAGCCAAACATGAAGTCTCTCTTGCTCTTTTTGCTTCTGATGACCTTCACGAACTACAGGGGTTCCCTTAATACTTGAGTCGTGAGGTCCCATGCCTCTGCCCTGGGTATACTCCCTAGGGTATACCACTTTCTTATTTCCGCACAGCTGTCTCCTCCCCATCCTCCTCTAATGTCCATAATAATAACCTCTATTATTATTTGCAAAGTCATAGTTCCAACACATATGTTCTTTATAATCTTTAAGATTTTTATCTAGATAAATATTTCATTTACAAGCAATCACTTTTAGAAAATACAAGACTAGAATACAAAGAATTCTCGTCCTCCTACACACGTCCCTCTAACACTAAAATTATATAGTCGTATGTTACATTTTGTAAGCTAATAAATAATAATCTGATATGAACACAGCACTATAACTTAGTTGTATTTCTATGGGTTTTACCTAATATCTTTTTTCCCCCTGTAAACTCTCTTCAGAACATTGCCTTCAGATGTAGTTTTAAATCTCTTTGGTCTTTTTATTTTTTTGGCTATAAAAGCTTTTCAGACAGACCTTATTTTTGATGCCCTTGACAGAGTGAAAAATAATTAGTCTGAGTGTATAGATTGTCTCACAGTTGACAAGGGTCCAGTGTCTTTTTTTTATTCCTTATTAAATTGAGCTTATGTGTTTGTAGAACAAGGTGATAGTAGAAGGGCCTAATTTCTGTCACCTTCTACTGAGGTTATGTGCTGTCAACATGATTGTTCATCTGCCTAATGAGAGGCTTGTCAGGCTTCTCAAATGTACAATTCCTCCTTCTTTTACCACATTTTAAACTCTTTCAGAAGTCACTTGTGCAAGTCACATTCAAGTGCAGCGATGATGCTCTGCCTTCTTTGGAGTGGAAAAGCTGCATAAATCTTTGGAATTCTTCCACACAGATTTGTCATTTCTTTCCTCATTTATGGCTTTATACATGAAGTAATTTATGTAACTGCATCCCGATAACACTTAATATATACCAGAATGCAATCATACTATGTACTGGTGCAGATATTTTCTTTCTTATTTATTATATTTCAATATATTTTATTCCATTTTCAAGCTGTTATGACTTTGGCAATGGGCATTCTCTGGTTCTCTGTGTATTGCTGCTGCATTTTATCATAATGTGCGTATCGTTCGCTTGTTTAGAACTTCTTAATTTACAGATCTAAAGGACATATTTGCTCATCATGTGTATTTCCTTCCTGACTGTTAAAATTATGAATCTCCTCCTTGGAACTCAGTTTCTTCGTATTGCTATGTAGCTCTATCTAAGCCTATCCAGAATATGTATGCATTATCAAAGCTACATTATCTTCTGATTAGTATTTTTGCCAAATTGCCACAAAATAAGGTCATCTAGGAAGGCACACCCTCAACTGGGAAAAATGCCACCATCAAATTGGCCTACATGCAAATCTACAAGGCACTTTTCTTCATTAATTCCTCATGTGGAAGGTCCCATCCCACTGTGGTGTGTGATACCCATGCAAGTGTTCCTGGATTGTATAACAAGCAAGCTAAGCCAGCTCTGAGGAACCAGTCAGAAAGCATCATTCCTCTGTGGTCTCTGTGTCATCTTCCGTCTCTGGGATCCTTCTCCATGCTCTTGGCCTGATTTCAGATGATGATGACATATAAAATACAATATGAAATATGCCTGTTTTTCTGAAGTTGCTTTTGGTCATAGTATTTATCACAGCACAACAGACAAACTAAAACAGCATATACTGTAAACACTCTCATAAGTAACCTGTCTGACTTGAATAAATCTAATCCCATTTTCTCATGATATGGAATAAATAAATATCTGAAGTGATGGCTACGCAAATGTCTTAGTTCCATTTATCTTGCTCTGATAAGGCACCATGACCAAGACAACTTGTAGAAGAAAGAGTTTCTTGGGTGATAATAATTTCAAAAGGTGAGTCCATGACCATTACAGACATCAGGGAGCATGACAGTATTCAGGTGTGGCCCTGGAGAGTAGCTGAGAGCTCATATCTCTGCCTGCAAATAGGAAGCAGTTATCTGAGAATGGCTTGAGCTTTTGAAACCTCAAAGCCCACCCTCAGGGACATGCCTCCTCCCACAATGTCATACCTCATAAACCCTCCCTCCAAAAATTTCAATGGGTAAGGACTAAACAGTCAAATACATGGACATATGGGGCTAATTTCATTCAACTTGACACAACTAGCATCCCGGTTTAACCATTATGCAATATTTATAAAGATATACTAAACTACACAATATTACAATTACTAAAAGTCAGTTAGAAAAGATATAAATTGTTGTCGTGCGGTGATGGCACATGCCTATAATCGCAGTAATCGGGAGACAAAGGCAGGCAAATCTATAAATTGCTGAAAGTTAGGCCACATGTGTTTTAGTTCCAGAACCATGTGACATTGCCCAGTAAATTACAATACAACTGTATAGGAGGTTTGATCATTTCTTGACTGTGGTAGTTTGGAAGAAAAATGGCCCCCCAAAGAAAGTTGCACTATTCAGAGGTTTGACCTTTTTGATGTAGATGTGGGCTTAGTGGAGGAATGATATCACCACAGAGTCAGGCTTTGGGGTTTCATAAGTGAACCACTCAGACCCAGTGAGACAATTGCACTTCATGGTGCCTCTCAATCACCATGTCTGCCTGTACACTACCATGTCCCACCATAATAATAATGGAATGGTCTTCTGAATTGTAAATAAGTCAGTAAATAGCACCCCTCCATGGCCTCTGTATCTGTTCTTTTGTTGCACAATATTACTTTAACTGTGTAAAGTTGTGTTACGTTTGTTTTCGCTGCATGTGTTTAACTATGTGAAGATCGGTTAGATTTGTTTTATCTTGCCTTATTAAGACAATTAAGTCTAATAAAATGCTTAATGGTCAATAGGTAGGCAGTAGAGAGATAGACATGGCTGGTGGAAAGAAAATATAAATTGAAGGAAAAAAATCTAGGCTCGAGAGAGAAGCGAGTGAGGGAAAAAGAGAGAGGTTGACTGGGGACAGACAGACAGACAGATACAGAGGAGACGGGAAAACAGGACATACAGCAGGAAAGAAAGATAAAACACCCATAGGCAAAATGAAGATAAAGAGAAAAAGATGAAAATAAGTTATAATAACTAGCAAGAAACGAGCATAAGATAAGACTGAACATTCATAATCAATAATAAGTCTCTATGTCATGATTTGGGGGGCTGGTACACTCCTGCTTTTAGTATCCTACCATGTTTGAGTTCCTATCCTGGCTTCTTTTGGTGATGAACAACAATGTGGAAGTGTAAGCCAAATAAACCTTTTCTTCTCCATGGCATTTCATAATAGCAATAGAAACCTTAATTAGAACCTTAACTACTGTTCTTTTTCAGCTTATCTTAAGGGACTTAGTAGCTAGGAATTCCACAAATGAACAAGCTTTCTATTATAAGCACCCATGAACCCAGGTACATGAGTCTTTACTGTGTCTCATCTCTGTTCAAGAGTAAGACAGGAAACTTTGTCAACAACCAGTAGCCTGGAGAGTTAGGGAATCAAGATACCATTCTCCAAAAATTTTGTTTCTATAATGCCATGTCCATTCATCACTTGGCTATTTACTCTCTGGTCTAGTCATGTTTACAACCCCTTTGCATTCTCTCTTAGTGGCTATTATCTTATAAATGGTTGAAGAGCATTCACAGCATGTTTTTCCTGTTATAGCAGCTATAGGGTTTTTCTTTCATGATAGTCCCCTCCCACACACACACGTTTACACAGAGAGAGTTTCAAAATTGATTATTACGGGATTCTTGTATTTAGTTTCTATTATTACATTCTATTAATACTTTAAAATAGTGTCTAAAGTCCCTATCATGACATAATTCATTTCAGACAAAGAAAATGATAAAACCGTGACATATGCAATGACTTGACCAGAGCTGTAGATCCTTATATTAAAGAAAATAAGATTGATGAAGAAATATAAGTACAGTCTAACCTCACATAATGTGGAATCTAAAGTATTTGAACTAGACACAGTTGAAGTATAATGGCAGGCAAAGGAGGCCAAGGAGACCAGGGAGGAGTGATAAGGTATAGTAAATCAGCAGATAAAGAGGGACTTTCAGTGTGTTATCATACCATGTCATGGTTACATAGACACAGATCTAATGTGTCATTTCTCTGTGTGATGGTTATAGATAACAATAGTATACTTCGAAAACTAAAAGAAGAGATTGAAACTTTTCACTGTAAATAATAAATGAATAAGTAGATTTACCTTATTTGACTTAAAATTAAATTATACATATATACATATATATATATATATATACACACACTTACATGGGTATATGCATATTGAAACTCCACCTGGTAATCCATTAATACACATGATGTTTATGTAGCTATTGAAAATAAATTTTAGTACAAAAGCAAAAAAAGACAATTTAAAAATTCAGGAAAAAGACTGAAAATGTGTTAGTCAATGATCCTAAACATACAAAACCAAACAAATCATATCTATCTAACTATACCAGGGTTGAAATTCTTCGAGGCTCAGTCTGAGAGATTTTTAATATGTGCAATCTTATGTTCTATTTTTAAGAGAACAAAATGAAATTATAAAGAGCCAACACAATGAAATGAATTCAAAGAAAATATGTCAGATGCTTGTGATGCTGTAGTTGCTATTATAAACTAATTGCTGTTACCGACAAGACAACAAAAAGTGGAATAACTACTACAAACTTGTCCTCTATCAAAATTGCTGTATTTAGTGCCCTTTAAATGGAAAGTGACACAGGTAACCCAAGCAGATAGTACAGTGGCTGCATTATCAGCGTGCTGACATGGCCTCTTTTTCCTGTGCTCCTTGATTTAATGTCATCAGACACAAGGTGATTTAGAACCTCGCTGGTGATAATAAAGAGGCTGAGAACAGATGTGAAGGTATTTTTAATGCCTTCTTCTCCCCTAAGGTTTGTTCTTGGGTTAAGGCAAAGCTGCAGAGACAAAGCTGTGGAGAGAATGCTGCAGAAGGTAATGAAAATGAATATCGGGAGTTCATGATGTTGACAAGGAAAAATCTGTAACTCTTTCAAGGGACTTGCTGCCTGGTGAAATGGAGCCACTGCTTTGTAACCCTTTTCTCTGTCAAACTTTTAGTCCTGTGCAGGCCGCCTCACCCTCTGTCAGTCCATATGGCTTTCCATTGTGTTGATTAAGCGGGCCTTGTTTGTGTGGTGCCCTCCATGCTTCTGGTTCTTTCTGCCTTCTCCTTCACAGGACCCTGTGTTCTGATGGGAGAGATTTGGTGGATCCATCCTGTTGAGGACTGAATGTTCTAAGGTCTCTCACCTTATCTGGCTGTGAGTCTCAGCATTTCTTCCCATCTGCTATAGGAGAAAGCTTCTCTCATGATGGCTGCAAGGCACTGATCTATGAATAAGAAGAAGCTTCTATCATGATGGCGGCAGGGCACCGGTCTATGAATATGCCAGAATGTCTTTTCAAGTCATTTTATTGTTAGTTTCCTTTTTCAGAAGAGTAGTATTTGTTTTTAGCCTGGAACCCTGGGCTCTCCACTCTCCAAGAACTGTCAGGTATGAGTTTCATCTCATGTAGTGGGCATTAAGTAAAATCAAATATGGTTTTTCTCAAATAATGTTATGCCACAATTGTCATAGCATATCTTGGACAGAATTGTAAATAAAAGGGTTTGAAACTGGATTGGTGTTTGCATTTCTCTTTTGGTTGTGTGCAGAGTATCTTCCTGCATCTGTACCAAAGACACTAGAACATAGTGAAGAAGGTTGTATGCAGGCAATGTTTCATCCTCTCCGTTTTCAGTGAGTTGTGTAAGTGCTGTCTTCAGCAATAGGATCTTATTCTCAGTTTGTGGAAAGCAGCCTCTATTCTTGGAAAAATCCTGGGTTATATGGGGATCTTCTACTACAGTAAGTCTCCATACTATCCCCTAAATAGGCCTTAGCTTTAGCTGTCTCTTCCCATATCCCCTCTTTTGTCTTCCTCTCCCCTATACATCCTACTTGATCCTCTCTTTCTAGCCCTATCAATAATTTTGCATTCCATTTCACTTTCCTACAGACTCCTCTCTCTCTCTCTCTCTCTCTCTCTCTCTCTCTCTCTCTCTCTCTCTCTC
>NW_004949135.1:2767834-2784651 GCF_000317375.1 Microtus ochrogaster | reverse complement strand
AAAAAAAAAAAAAAAGCTATTTTCAATTAAAATGAAATAAATGACATCTTCTTATATGCCATGTTAGTAAAAGAGTGGTGATCAAGAAAACAAATGAGTAGCCAACTCATATTTCAGTTTTTCATAAGATCTTTAAAACAATGATATTCAGGAAAAAAGGGAAATTTACTACTTCCGTCCTTTACAAAATAACAAGTCCAAACTCCTTTAAACTACTAGAATGAAACCCACTCAAATCAGGTGTTTTCTCACAAGTCAATGTTTCCAGGAATTTTCATCTGTAAAGTATGAACAACATGTTTCAATATTACTATAATCTGTTCTTAGAGCTTTATCTAAAATCTTATATGAGCCTAAGGTGACACAGACATTGTGTGTTTTTATTTGTGCTTACAATAGCATGCACCACCTCACATCTTAAGCAATGTCTTCATTTAAATCAGTGCAAACTCCCAGTGTCATCAAACATGGACATGCTCCGACATAAATAAACATAAATATGTGATACTTGACTTTTAAACAAATTTGTTGCTCCTAAGATTTAAAAAATGCAGCTTAGCTTCCATGCTGCTTTTGACGGATTTCTCTCCCACTCACTTGCTTACATCTACACTAGAGCCCATCAATGTATTCTGCTTGACTCCCATACCAGCAAGCACTCCAACTTGAAACAACACGACCTTTTATTCTGATGTCTCTAGGCTGCCAAGCCAGGCATAGCTCCAGCAGGACTGGAACCAGTCTTACACACAGTGTGAGGGACATAAAAAGCACTGCTGTTTCTTTGTGCCAGGGTCTCAACTTGCCCTTGTACTCTTAACCTGCTGTCATAGGGACTTGAAACCACTGCAAGTACCCATCCTGATTCCTCTTGGGCAAGTTGTTTTAAAAACTCTTATTGTTTACCAGCAATGAGACCAGTTAAATTGTCACGGAGAGATATAGACTTCTTCCTTCACGTGGAATTATTTATTTATTTATTTATTTATTTAAGATTTCTGTCTCTTCCCTGCCACCACCTCCCATTTCCCTCCCCCTCCCCCAATCAAGCCCCCCTGCCTCATCAGCCCAAAGAGGAATCAGGGTTCCCTGTCCTGTGGGAAGTCCAAGGACCGCCCACCTACATCCAGGTCTAGTAAGGTGAGCATCCAAACTGCCTAGGCTCCCACAAAGCCTGTACATGCAGTAGGTTCAAAAACCCATTGCCATTGTTCTTGAGTTCAGCGAGTCCGGTTTTAATCCAGGCTTTTTCAGACCTAGGCCGGCTGGCCTTGGTGAGTTCCCAATAGAACATCCCCATTGTCTCAGTGTGTGGGTGTACCCCTCGCGGTCCTGAGTTCCTTGCTCGTGCTCTCTCTCCTTCTGCTCATGATTTGGACCTTGAGATTTCTGTCCGGTGCTCCAATATGGGTCTCTGTCTCTGTCTCCTTTCCTTTATATTTATGGTTGTGAGCCTAGCCTTTAACGGCTGAGCCATCTCTCCAGCCCTCTGTCTCCTTTCCTTAATCTCAATTTAATGACAACATCCTAAACTACCCATCCTCCAAGTAGGGAAATTATATTAAATTGATAAATTTAGATCAAATCAATTATATTAAATTGATTGTTCATTGTGCATCTTAAACTTTATTCCTTTCAAATAATTATTTTCATTCATTATTCTTCCACTACTCCATATTCTGACACTTGAATCTTTTACCATATTTCTCTTCTCAGATGATTCCAAGTCATCAAAGTCTGAATTATCTTTTGTATTATATTTCAGTCTTTTAAAATCAATTTAGTTTTATTCTTTAGTTTCAAAAACTCTAAGGTCTCAGTTATTATATCTTTACATTTTTTTATCAATTATTTGCAAATAATGACTTCTATTTCAATCAGCTACTATGTATGATTCACTTTTTAATGCAGTTATCTACACAGATTTATTAAACTTCCATTTGGGACAATTGTCTTATTCTTGGATGATCTTTATATTCTCTGATATTTCCTAAATCATATCTTCAATTTTAATATATTACTGTATCAAAGATTCACAAGCATGGCTACTTATTAGACTCTGCTATGATATAACTAAGTGACTAATGATTACAAGTCAAATAGTCATGGATATAGGTGCATCTGAGTAATTATTTGACGCCTTTTCTCACCAACATGATTCTAATGTACAATGAAGGAGAAAAAACATTGTGATGATCCTGACAAAACAGACATATTGAGTATGGATAAGTGAAAGTGGATGTTGTAAGTGGACTTTGGTAAATCCAGTAAACAATGAAGCAGTTATGGAAATTTTGGGAATGATAACAACAGTTGCCATGTCTTCTTTAACTTAACATTGAAGATGATTATGTCTGATGGATGGTGGTATATGCATATTTGGAAACTGTGAAAGTAGAAAATCGATGAAGGAAAATCAAAGAAGTCTGTCTGCCTGTCTTCTTGCCCTAACCACACTATTCTTAATGAAACTCAAACCAGGTGGTCAATGAATTTAAAAAAAACTTTGTAAAAATTGATCTCTAATCCCACTATTTCAAGATAAATATAAAGTTTCAACTATGTATATAAATATGAATCTAGTATATTAGCATAATAAGCTAGAGATATTCATAAATATGACAGAAACATTAACTATTTGACATAATATGATATACAAAACACTCAAATAGATAAATCAGACAATTAATTCTCACCCTTACTAGAATGAAAAGGTATGTATGCTTGAAAATTTAAGAATATGCTAGTAAAATCATATTCTCAACTCCTCTGTTGAAGTGAATAGAAGCCTGGAACACATTCTGAGAATGTGATCTCAATAAACAGCAAACATTTAGGGCAAGATTTCCTATAAAAATGGATAGCTAATGGACGGAGGACTAATGATGAGTGAAATCATGAAATCAGCTGTCAGAAACAAAATAGAAGACTACATAATGCAAACTCTTCCATAATGTAATTCAAGATCAAAGAGTTTAATTCTAATGATGGCTCAAGCCAATGAACTAAACTATTATGAAGATCTCTTACATGCAAAACAAATTTAGTTTTTAAAAATCTAACTTTGGTATTTATTGTGTGAGCTAATGTAAATAATATAAGTAAAGCAAATAGTAACTTTTGCATCCTAAAAGATCTAACTGGAGGCAAAGAAGCACTTTGTCCTTTAAGAACCTACAAGAGATACTGTAAGTTACTGCTCTACATCTCAGTGACAGAATGAAAAGCCACTGCTGCAAGTCACATACAGCTTAAATTTATAGTCAGAACTTAAAATTTATATGTCCCAGAATAACAGACAGCTTTATGGAATGGATGCCCAGGATAGAAGCTGGCCAATAGAACTGCAGTTGCTACATTATTCTGATACCCATCCGCATGTCTGGCTGGGTATGTGAGCCACATAGGTAAGAATAAAAGCTGACAGAATACAGAACAGAAAACTGCTCTCAGAGCTTCTGCCTGTGAGGACTATGGCTGCTTTATTGGAAGGGAAAGTATAATCTGCATATCTGCATTGCAGTCTTGGATTGGAAGTCACCAGCAATGATTCTGTCTTATACCATTCTGTAATACACAGTTTTATGAGGTATTGTTATTCTCATTGATTGATATACAAAAACTAAACATATCTTTAGCTTCGTTTACTTATTAAGACTAGAAGTAGGAAAATAAACAACAATTCAAATACATCTTAATTATTCCTGTTTCTTCCAATTTAAGAGGTAAAATACAACCATGATATATTGTGAGAAGGACACAGTAAGAAAAATTGTCTTCAAACAATGGGGTGAGCCATAGGAAAACAGCCTGTCTGTTACTGTTGTTCGTACCCAATTGTTGAGGTCATTGATATAGACATGTTGGTAGACTTGGGAGAAAGAAAATAAACAATAAAAACTGTCAAGGTTTAGTAGATTTGTGAGTACTTAACCATGTTAACTATTGAAAAGATTCCCAGGCTATGAAAATCAGCATTCTGTATCTAACAAAGAACAAAGTCCTTAAACACTCGGATCAGGAATAAAATGGATATTAATAGACCAAACCAACACTTATCAACGACCACAAAAGTATTAATCATATAAACCACTAGAGATATTATCTGTTGCCATTTAAGTGAAATCAATGAAGCATATGGATCAAATAATTTTGCCACGCCTTTCACAGATAAGTAGAAACAATAGTAGAATATCAGCTAGAGATATGTGACTGAGAAAAATCTTTCTGTATCTTCAAACAGTAAGTGCACTATATTAGTGGGTTATGTTCTGAGAAAATAACTTTCCAGTTGCTACCATTCCTTCTATGTACATATAAAAGTCTTTATGACTAAATCAATCTGAGAGCATGGTTCTCATTTTCTACAGGCTCTTCACTGCCAATGTAGATATTTGAAGAATCATCTGGACTTCAAATAACTGTAGAAGCCAGACATTTTATTCAATTGATTAATCCTTGTAGGAATGTCCTATCATGCACCAGATACTAACGTAAAATTTTGAGACTTTAGTAAGCTATGTGACATTGAAGATAACTTCCAGAGTCTTTATTTATTAGGATAATATTTGTTATTATGTTTACCATTTCCCTATGTAGCTGGTACTTCATCATAAATCCTATGTTAAAATAATAAATCAGTACTGAACTGTACTTAAGCCTATAGATTTTTTTTTTTTTATTTTGTGAAGTGCTCGAGAGGATCATAAATATTCCGATTTTCCTGCCTGGAACATATTATCCCTTCACATATCTAATTCTTAATAATTTTTTAAATCTTACTTTAAATATCAGTTCCTCCATGATATTCATCACTGTAAATATCACTTCTCATTAGTTATTAAAGGATCCTGTTACAGAGTTTCATAGTGTCCTGTCTGCTCCTCTATACTATTAATCAGAGTAGAATCATGGCTGTATCTTGTTCAAGCACCCAGTGTTTCCTTTCACCTCTCCCCACTGCTGTCCATTAATCAAGAACTGTATCTCACCTGTCCATTGTTCTTTCCCTTGACATTAAATGACAAGTGATGTCACCACAGATTCAGACATATTCATTGTAATATTGGATAACTTCTAATATTTCAATGGTCCATATAGGCCACGATAAATTTAAAGTGGAAGAGAACTGAAAAACGCCTTCTTTTGAGGAGATGAGAAAGGAGAGATGTGGATCAGGGAGCTAAAGACTTGGGCATCTTGTCTGAAATGAGAAGGAAGGGGAGCACTGAAGGGCATAGGGTCTGCTAGGGTTAAGTAAAATTTGTATAAAAAATGTACACAATAGGTTCATAAAATTTTTAATAAAGCTTTATCATGTTTTCTGACTACTTGTTAATGAGTATTGTATGTGAAATGCTGACCTTTATTCCTGAAAGTAATAATAGTAGAAGGTTTTTGCGACAATGTTAAATAGTTCTCAGTCACATCTTTCATGTGCCTTTCTATTAATATTAAACTTTGTGATCTCTTACAAAAAATGGAGTAATTAATCTTTACAACATCTCCTGCAGGAAGTTAGATAGTTTCACTGTGATAAAAGAAATATGGAAATATATTAGTTAAATGATTATCACTGTACCAAAAGCTTAATATTACTGACAGTCTTTAAGATCATAAACAATGGTGTTTGCTTCTCATAGTTCCACATTTTTACTTTTACACTTGTATTATTATACTCTTTGTAATATTCTTAATATTATGAAACCTATATTAAATATACCTTTATTCATTAAAATCATACATTATACTTTATATCCTTGTTACTAAATTTGTCATTTAAAGGTATTCACTTTTATAGCCTATGTCATCATTAAATCATTTTAAATCATTTTAAAATATGTAAGTTTAAGCTTAAATGCATTTTTAATTAGAATCGAAAAACATTTGAATTTTATATAATACTAATATAAATATTATAATACATAAAACACTAAACTTCAACTACCTAGTGAAAATTTAAAGAAAATCACCAACAATGTTCTTTATAATCCTTATATGGAGTATTACTAGTCATTTTCTTTTGAAAAACATAAATATATGTATTAAATCTATTATTGTTTCTGACCTTTGTTTAAATGTTTCAAAACTTTAATTTATTTCTTCCTCAGATTCAATTATTTGAACTTTGAACTCTTAATGTTTATTCACAAACCCATTTGTTTGTAAAAATTGTTGATTCGAGATTAAAATGACAGGATAGAGACATCAAAATTTCAAATAGCACCATTAGTCACCTTTCTTCAGATAATTGGAGCAAGAGCACAGTAAGTCAGCCATTTATGAATATGTAGAAAGAGAAACGGAATTATCATTTCTGATTTTGTCTCTGAGAATATTGTGTAGGCCTTTGCTAAACAACTTGATGGAATGTGACTATAAAATACTTGAAGTGTTTCCCATGTTCCCAACCTTTTAAGAAAACACATAAGTTTAAACTGACTGGTTGGACATGACCTCAAATGTCTGCATTGATTTCTAAGAGCACATCTCACCCAAAATAATACTTCTGGGTACATGGGACCCTTATATTTAGAGAAATCATGCTAGCTTTATCATATATGTACACACACACACACCTTCACATCTATTTTCTTCCATTTTATCTAATTAGGAGTAGTGTAAATGTCAAATGTGTGGCTTTATGCTCTCCATAATCTACATTTTGTTACTAACCCTTGGTGTGAAGCATTTTAGCTCTCAAAGAGTGAGAAGCATGTTGGTGAAGTCATGAATGAATGAGTGCTCTAATAAAAGGCATGCCAGAGCTTCCTATTGACTATTTTCTGTGATGTGATGATGCAAAAGAAACAACATTTTGCTTTCCAAACAACAGCCACTGAACTCAACTGTGGTATCTTCACATGTGAGAATTTAAGCCCCAAAATTATTAGAAATCAATTCCTGTTATTTTTATGCCACATTGTGATACTTGTTAATATTTATTTACCATAATAGGTTCTCAATTATTATGTTTTCTAAAATATGACATTTTATATTTTCCAGAATACCTAGGTAATTATATATTTAAATTATCTACTCAAATTATTTTGCCTCATCTAAATTTTAACCAAAATTTAATACATATTTTCCAGTTGTTCAATGACAATTTTGCCTCCTTTTGCAATATGTGACAGTTTTGGTTGATGAATATTTTAACTACTTGTACGATCACCTGGCTTTATCTATGACTTTCATCATTATACCTTGAGAGTTTTTTCTATCATTATAAAAAAAAGTACAAAAAAATGGTGAAATTAAGTTTATGGTTGTAGCTAATAAATATCATTAGGCATACCTATGTTAAACAAAAATATGTAGTCTGATATGATATGCTTACTCTTGCATCATGAAGTTAGTGCATCACTTCCTATTCAGTTTCTCATCTGACCTTCAGTTATTATTTCAGGTTAAGACTCAAAATATACCTTTGTACTTCCTTTAAACCATGCAAATTACATATAATGTAGAGTATTTCATTCTGTAAAGAATTACTTTTATTTATGTGTATTTGAGTGCGTTTGTGTGAGTAGGTGTACACATAGGTACAGGTGCTTGCAGAGCTTGGAAGCAAGAGTTGAATCCCCTGGAACTGGAGTTATAAGCAGCTGATTTGTACAATGTGATTATTGACAACCAAACATGGGTCCTCTGGCTGAAGAGTACATACTCTTAAATGCTAACTCATCTCTCCAATCCTTTGCTCTTTCAAAATATTTTATTCAATAATGTAGCTAATAATGGTTTATAATATTTACTTTTAGAATTATTGAAAATAGCTTAGTTTACCAAGGTATTTAGCAAAAACTATGGCTTATATAGTGGAACACTATGACATCATTCTTTCATGTGTTTCACAAGCCACACATGAAAGTGAAGTTATGTTTATGTCTAGGTATTACAGAATATTCAGAAACATTTATCAAGTTATTATTAAATCATGCATAATTTTCTTCATTTTTACAACCTATTTACTCATGTGATAATTACCTTTAACTTTCTAAAATTTGTTAAGTTATATAACAGTTTTACAATTTTGTTTTAAGTGGTTAAAATACTAAATATATACTTCAATCTTTTAAACATTATCTGAATTCATTACACCTCTCTTAGTTACTCACTGAAACTTAATAAACAAAAATTTGCTCACTAATAAGACTTTTGCGTGAAAAGGAATATTTTAAGAAATTGGTTTATGTGCCCCAGCGTCTGACTTAAGCCTGGGAATCAGTATATACATACCCCAACAGTCAAAATGAGAGAAAGGGAAATACTTGGGTTTACATTATTCTTTCTCTGGTAAAAAGGAAGAGAAAAATATTAGAAGTCATCACTTCGCAGACTTAGTCCAAGAATGCCACCAGGAAGGCTAAGGGCCACCAATTGAGTGCCTGTGTGTAGCAGACTTTACTCCTTAAATTACCAGTAAATATAGCACTCTGACTTTCCATCTTGCATGTTGTTGTCCTCAGAAACTGAGAGCTCCAACCATGTGCATCATAGACTGTACCACATGCATTGTTCTTGAATACTTACTGGGAAGTTTCTAAGGAGACATGTGTTCCACCAGTTAATAAGAGTGAATTCCAGATGTCTGACAGATACTACCCCCTCAACAGGAGAGAAGTGGCAGTATATGAGAGTGTATTTGCTTTGCATTGTTCTTTTCTTTTTCAGCTTAAACATTAGAAAAGTCAGAAAAGGTCATAATCTAAAAGAGAGGAAAATGCATTATGTTAAAAATGCAACAGAAATTTGCTACAGTCCGTTAACCCATTACAGGCTTTTAGAGAAAAGTAGAAAGAAGCAGAAGAAAAAAGGGATAGGGCGTGTTACATATTTTCATTTAGACGAGTATTCTGGACCAGAAGAGAATTCTTGGAATAAAAGGTATCTATAGGACTTTTGGTATTTCAACAATGAGGAGAGAAGCTCTGGGTCCCTGTTTAACATTTTATTCACTGGGAAGGAAAGAGTTAACAGTGACATATGAAGTAAAAGTAAAAAGGAACAACACTGATTTTTGATTAACCCTATTGAATCTAACTCCATCGTTTCCTCCCCATCTATTCTTCCTCCTTCTCTGCTTAAAATGTAGCACCGTATAATTTAAGGGAGTGAATCATAAGCTTTGAGAAAGCATTTGCAAGAAATTTGTGCCCATGTTTGTTGATTATATCAAATTTTCTGGGTCAGGAAGAATTATGAGGAAATCTTTAACCATCAAATCAAATTTAAGAACCTATCAGCAAGATAAAAAGTAAAATCAATGATCAACTACATCCTGTTAGCTATGTCATTGGTCGACATTAATCCTTTTCACATATCAAAGAGCTGATCAAACATCCAGCACAGCACTCTGACTGAGGCCAGCCACTGTCACTCTGAGAGTAAAAGAGAGAAATGGCTTAGTGCTTCCAATTACAATGCCAGTGTAAGTGTGAGGAGGGGAGGCCCTGCGGAAACATGGGTGCCCCCCTTCTGACAAAGGACTCTGAACACTTATGACCTTTCATATCCAATAGGCAAAGATTTTCCCACTGATGATGGAATACGTTCTACAGTGTGTAACACACACACACACACACACACACACGCACTCACACACTCACATATACTCATACCCATGCTCATACACAGAAAAAGAGACACAATCATTTAAATTGAACTGAAGAATGCAGTGATTATCTTGTGAAACTGGAATACAAGAACGATGGGTTATTCTCACGTTTAGAAGAACATTAGCTTGCAGGTAGCCACTTCTGAGTTCCCATCAACAACTAAGACCCTGCCATTTTATTTTGTTTTATAAATGGTGGATGCTTCAGGATTTTGTAATGGGAAGATATTGGGCCTAAAGAAGGGAAAAAATATTTAAAATCAGGGATGCAGCTGGTTTCTTACTCTTGAGCTTGTTCAATTTCAAGATGAAAGTCAAAAGATGAAAATTAAAATGTCAGATGACAAAACTGGGTAACATTTGAAACCAAGGGATGCTCATGTTAAGCTCTGAATACAACAAAGTGAAATCTTCATGTCCTTAGACCCGCGTAGGAGGAAGAGTGCCAGGCCCCTTTTCACAGGAATAAGAATCTGGGTAAAGAATGCAGAATGGACAGCGGACATGATTGATCACACTGGCAGTGAGGACAAATTCCTGAGACTAAATATTTCTGGTATAACAGATTTTTAGGGGGACATACACCCCTGGATAGATGAATTTATTACCTAGCTTATCAATTTTAAAAGATATTAATCAAAGGAGACTGAAGATGTTAGAAAACCTATATATAGTATGTCCTCAAAAATTACTTCTGTCCATGTAATCAATGAATCAGTGTGTTGTTGTTCGAGTAGAAAAATTCTAACACTTTCTACCACTTTTAAATAGTATTATATACAAGTGTTATCCATATTAACACCAACACAGTATTCCCTTTACATACAAGTATTGTCCATATTAATGCCAATACAGTATCCCCTTTTATGAACATGACTCTACTTTTTTGTAATAAGGAAATATTTATTCTCAGCAAAAGTTTTTTTTCAAAGCAAAGATTTGAAGATAAATTGTGCATCACAAAATTAATTCATAAAAAAGTACAAATTGAGCTCATGGTGGTGGTGCATGCCTTTAATCCCAGCACTCAGGAGGTGGAGGCAGGCAGATCTCTGTGAGTTTGAGGCCAGCGTGGTCAACAAAAGCTAGTACCAGGATAGGCTCCAAAGCTAGAGAGAAACCTGGTCTCAAAACAAACAAACAAAAGAGCACAAATTGAAATAAATGAGTTTAAGCGTCTAGGCCAGGAGTTCTAGTTAGACTAATATGAATATTTTTGCCACTAGTGTTGGATTTTTCCCAAATGATTCCCATTTTTCTTTTACTTCAGATAGACAACTTCTTTTCTAGAGGTTTCTCAGTTAGTTCCATCTACCTATCTTCAGATATAGTCTGTTTGCTTCCTTGGTAAAGTCAACTTTGTTTCACAAAGACATGCCTTAACAGAATCCGGTCCCAACCTTAAGCTTTACCTGCTTTGTGACTATTCTCAGTACGGCGACCGAAGGCATTCAGGCTGGCTATTTGTAGATAGAGAGAGGATGTACCTCTCTTTATAAATACCTTGAAAGATGCCCCTTTCTCCTTTTTTCAGCTGTGCATGTCTGTGATTATCTATGTGTGTGTGTGCGTGTGCGTGTGTTGTGTTGTTTATATGTTGAAGTACAATATTTTCTAGGCCAATAAGTCTGAGAGCTTAGCCTCAAAGATATGGACCTGTGTAAAAATGCCCAACATTCTGGATTTCTAGAGAAGAGCTTCTAAAGATGAGAGTGTGCAGAGCTGAGCATCACCTTAGCTGGATACATCTCGTTATGATGAAGCCAGATGACGGATGTTAAACTGAGAGGGTGCTTTCCAGGAACTGCTGTGACTCTCTTATGAGTTCCCAATCAATTAGGACAAGAAACTGATACCCTGAACTTGCTGTGGTTCTGATTTCCCCAATTCTGACCTTCTAGTATATCCTCTGCTCCCTTCCAAGGTCAGAGATGTGTCTGTTTGCAATGTACCAGCAGCTAAAAGGAAGATTCTGGAGCTTAGATTATTTTTGGCAAGAAATTTAAGGGTTCTTTTCTGTGCCTTCTGAAATTTCACAGGCACACTACTGCATAATTATAAGCTCCCAATAAAGGATTAGTTAATTTTACCATCAAGCTGTGATTCGAAGGAAAATCTAACTTTGTAAAACCCTGGAAGGACTTGTAGATGGCTATAGAGGAATATTGGTGCAGTTGAGGTGAATTCTAGGTCCATCCTTAGCAGTGTAAGGCTAGGCCTTACTTGAATAGTAATGATTTTTACTTTTTCCAGACTTACTACTCCCCAGAACAAGTTAATTTATTACATAACAAGTTCAGATTTAGAAATAAATAGAGTAATTATTAGGACATGCTACTGAGTTGTTTTTCCATTTTATTAAAATAGCTATTTTTCTCACGTTTCCCTCATTATGTTTTCCTCTCTCTCATTCTTCTATTTACCCCTCCCCTACAATTCCATTCCTTTTTATCTCTTACTAGAAAACAATCAGGATTTTAAGGATTAATAATAGATTAAAATACATATAATATAATCAGATGTAACAAAAACTAAGACAACACAGTAAGACAAAGGTAAATGAAAGAAAAGAGCCCAACAGAAGACACAAGAAACAGACATACTTTTCCTATACCCAGGATTCCCATAAAAATACTTAACCGGAAGCCATAACATATACAATGACATTTAGCGGAAAAGAGAGTGAAGATAAAATAGACAGGTGAATAAACTGAAGTAAAAATTAAAAGAAAATATAAAACAGTAAGTGGAATATCCGTGATACACTATTGTGAGGAAAGAACCCCCCAAAGATGCCTTCGAGTTTGTCTCCTGTTGGCCACCTAACAGCATGTAGCCTACCTTAGATGTAGTTTGTTTCCCTAGTGAGAATCCATTGTGGAGAGTTAAATTTTCATTTGCAAGTGGTTTTCAATTGGAAATTGCTTATGGGCTATGGGTGGGAGCATGGCATGTACCCTCTTCTCTCAGTTCTACAACCACATCTGGTGCAGACTTGTGCAGTCCTTGAGGATGATGTCTCAGTCTCTCTAAATTCATATGCACTTCAATTCTGTTGATTTAGATTACCTTATTTTCTTGGTGTCCTCAACTCTAACTGGCTCTTATATTCATTTTTTTTGTCTTTTCATTAACATATTACTATTTTAATTAAAATATGCTCAGTCCATAGAGCATAGGACTCTTTTTTTTCTTTTTTTATTGGTTTTTATTGAGCTCTACATTTTTCTCTGCTCCCCACCCTGCCTTTCCCCTCCCCACTTCAAACTATCCCTCCCAAGGACCCCATACTCCCAATTTATACAGGAGATTTTGTCTTTTTCTACTTCCCATGTAGGTTAGATCTATGTAAGTCTCTTACGTTCTTTCTGCCTGCTCTTCTTCAGTAGTCTCTAAGCCCTGAAGACAGCGATTGGATGAAGATGTCCTATTTTGAGTTGAATGTTCAGAGGTCTCTCATACTCTGAATAATATCTAACTTTGGTCTCTATATTTGTTTCCATTTAATACAGAAGAAAGTTTCTCTGATGATGGTTGAACAAAGTCCTGATCTGAGTATATCAGAATGTCATAATGAGTAATTTTATTCCTATGACTTATGTTTTGTTTTTCTAGAGCAGTAATATTTGGTATTATTCTAAGTCTCTGGGATATCTTTTCTTATTTTCTTGGGCATCCAAGCAGTGTCAGGCATGAGTTCCATCTCAAGGAATGGCCTTAGGTCACTCAGATGTTAGTTGGTTACTCTCATAGCTTTGTGCTACCATTGCACTAACATTACTTGCAGGGAGGACATCATTGTAGATCAAGTTTTCTGGCTGGGTTGATGTTCACATTTCTTTTTTGTAGTCTGCAGAGTATATACTAAAGACACTAGAAAGTAGGGGTGAAGGCTCTATGTAGGAACCTGCACACCCTCTGTATTTTCAGTGGTTGTGTAGGTGTTCCTGTCAGCAACGGGTCGTTACAGAATTTGGCAACTTCAGTTACATGTTTCTGACTTTAGAATTGAGAAAACAAGAAAAAAACTGTGGAATATCTGCCCCTGGCTAAGTTAAGCCACTAAGTCTAGGCATGTAACAGAGATGTCTCTGCATAGAAGCTCAGAGATTCTATTGAGTGATGCTGTGAAGGCAAAGCATGAATTGTGTTGGAGAACTGAAGATGCCAGAGTTGTCAGATACCATGAAGAAGAGCTGCTAACAGTGTGTAGAACCAGCCAAAGACTGTGTATTATATTTCAGCAAATATGAAAGGGATTGCAGACATAAAAGTGCCCTGACATCAATCAGACATAGAGAACCAGAATTGGGTTTTAGTCTTGCCTTTGTCCAGTATTTCCTCCCTGTGCCCCCTTTCCTCCCTTTCGGAATGGTAATGTATATTTGGTTCCATGTGTGTTGGAAGTATGTGATGTTCTGCTCTTTTGTTTTTGTTTTATTGGGTATTTCAGTTAAGAGATTGCCATGAGTATCAAAAGAGACTTTGATCTTTTAAACAGTATTGAGACTGTTATAGACTATAGAGGCTTTTGAAGGTAGATTGATTACATTTTGAATTATGATATGGCTACAAGCCTTTGTAGTTCAGGAAATTGGATATGTATATTTGAATAGGAATGGCTATAATACACTCATATATTTCAATGTTTGGTCATTAGGAATGACTCTCTTTGTAAAAGATTAAGAGTTGTGGCCTTGGTAGAGTAGATATGACTTTGTGGGAGAAAGTGTGTCACTACGGGTGGACTTGGGATTTCAAAAGGTCAAGCCAGGACCAGTGTCACTCTCTCTTCCTGCAGCCTGTGAATCTCGATGTAGAACTCTCAACTTCTTCGGTTCCATGTCTGTCTGCATGCCTCTATACTTTCTACCATAATGACAATGGACTACACTTCTGAAACTGTCAGCAAGCTCCGATCAAAGGTTTTACTTTATTTGAATTGTAATGGTAATAGTCTCTCTTCACAGCAATAGAACACTGACAGAATGATACAATAATTTGAATTTTCTCTTTTAGGAATTCTGTTTAGATCTGTGTCCCATTTTTAATTGGTTTGTTTTATTTCTTCATACCTAGTTTATTGAGTTCTTTGTTTTGCATATACATCCAAAATATTTGATAAAAATATTTCATGTAAATATTTTCCCACTTTCTACTCTGCTGCTTTGTCTGAATGACAGTGTCCTTTTCCTTGCAGAAGCTTCTCATTTTCATGAGTACCTGTTTCCTATTTTTTTTAAATTTTATTTTAGGACCTGTGCTGTGTTCCGTTTAAGAATTCTTTACCTGTGACAATGAGTTCAGGGACATTTCCTACTTTCTTTTCTATTAGGTTTAGTGTCAATAATTTAATGTTGAGCTATTTGATTCATTTAGAGTTCTGTGCAGTGTGGCAAGTATGGATCTGTGTGAATTCTTCTACAAATCTGTTTTGTGCCAATACTAAGTTGTTTTCACTATAGTCCTTTGGAATAACTTGAAATTAGAGATGATGATACTACAACTAGTTATTTTACTACTTGGGTTGTTTTGGACACCATATTTTGTGTTTCCATAAGAACCTGAAATTTGTCTTTTCAAAATGTTTGAATCATTGTGTTGGAATTTTGATAGTGAATGCAATTAATATGCAAATTGCTTTTGGTATAATGGCTATTTTTGCAGTATTAATCCTATTAACCCATGAACATGAGGGAGCTTTCTGTCTTCTGATAAATTCTTTAACTTCGTTTTTCCAATGTTTTTATCATGTAAGTCTTTTATTCACTTGGGTTGCATTACTATAAGGTATTTTGTATTATTTTAGGCTTCTGTGAAAGGTGTTAGTTCTCTTATTTCTTTCTCAGTCCATTTGTCATTTGTATATAGGAAAAATACTGAAATATTGAGTTAATAATGTATTCAGCTAAATTTCTGAAAATCTTTCTCAGCCATAGTTGTTTTTCAGTGGAATTTGTAGGGTTGCTTATATATATATACTATCATATTACTTGCAAATAAAGATAGTTTGACTTCTTTCTGACCAATTTGTATTACTTTGATCTCCTTCATGGTCTTATTGTTCTAGTTAAGTCATCAATTACTATATTAAAATTGTATGTTGAAACTGGGCAACTATGATTTATTACTGATTTTAGAGGAATTGCCTGAAGTTTCTCTCCATCTAAGTTTATGTTGCTAACAGGCTGGATGTAAAGTATCATTATTATGTAGAGGTATGTCTCTTGTAACCTAATCTCTCCAGGACATTTATCATGAAGTAGTGTTGGATTTTATCAAAGGCCTTTTCTGTATATAATATTGTGATCATATTGTTTTTGGGTTATAGTTTGTTTATATAGTGGATTATATTAATTGTTTTATGTGTGTTGAACCACCCATGCATTTCCATTTGATCATGATGGGTTTTTTTAATATGTTTTTGGATTCTATTTGCAGGTTTTTCTTGAGAATTTCTGCACCTATGGACAGAAGAGAAATTGCTCTGCAATTCTCTTTCTTTGCTGTGACTCTATGTGGTTTGGGTAAGAGAGTAACTGTAGCCTTGTTAAAAAAAAATAGGCAATGTTATTTTTTTTTCTCTTTTTATTTTATGGAATAATTTGAAGAACATTGACATTAACTTTTCTTCAAAAGTCTGGTAGAATTGTGTGCTGAAACCATATGGACTTGTATTTATTTTCACTGAGAGATTTTAATGCCTTCTTCTACTAGGCTATAGAGGTCTGTTTAAATGACTTATCTGATCTTGATTTTACTTTGGTAGGTGGCATATATTGAGAAAATTATTTATTTCCTTTAAATTTTCCAATTTGATGGAGGACAGGTTTTAAAAATATGTCCTTATGATTCTCAAAATTTTCTTGTTTGATGTTATGTCCCTTTTTGAATTTCTAATTTTGATATTATTTTTCTGCCTTTTGGTTAATTTGGTTAACTTTTCAATCTCTGGATTTTCTCAAAGAATCTATTTTTACTTCATTGAATTTTTTGTGTTGTCCCTTTGTTTATTTTTTCAACCATGAGTTTGATTATTTTTTGCCATCTACTGCTTTTGTGTGTGGTTTCTTATTTTTATTCTAGAGCTTTCAGGTGCATTATTAAGTCACTATATGACTTCTCTCTAAAACTTTTTCATAGAGAGACTTTAAGCTATGAAGTTGTCTGTTATAATCACTGTCATTCATGAGTTTGG
>NW_004949135.1:2764558-2767734 GCF_000317375.1 Microtus ochrogaster | reverse complement strand
TTGGAACATCTTTTTTCCATCTTTTTGTTGTAAATGGGAGGCTGGGAGGAGGTGGAAACTTGTTTTTTTTTTTCCTTTTCTCAATAAAAAAAAATAAAGTTTTTTTTCTATTGAAAAAAAAAGTTATAATATGTTCTATGTCAGTTAGTTCTAACATTTCTCTGTTAAGTTTTTTTTTTTTTTCTGAATGACAGCTCATGTCTTCAGTCCATTTGTTTGGAACATCTTTTTTCCATCTTTTTGTTGTAAAATAATGTGTACTCTTCCCTTAATGTTAAAGTGCTTTTCTTGGATGCATCACAAGGCAGGAACTTATTTTTGCCACCATTCTGTGAATCTGTGTTGTTTAATTGGGGAATTTAGACTATTGATGTTGAGAGATAATAATGATCAGTGTTTTTTTGTGGTATGTGTGTATGTGTGTGTGTGTGTGTGTGTTTTCCCTCCTTTGATTAGATTTTATACAGTGTTTGTCATTATGCATTTAGGATGACCATAATCAGATCTCATTATGTTTTTTCTAGTCCTATATGACAAAGTCAATAAAAATAACAACTACATAAACAATTTGTTTCTGAAGTCTCATTGAAGAATTTTAATGCAGTGTTTTCAATCTTCCAGTAGTGAAGAGACCACTGAATAATTGGAAAAATTTGAAATATAAAAGCCAATTTTTTAACTAAAATCATTTTCGAATTTTATAAAATTTTGATATACTAACTTTCATATATACTCACCTCATTGTAGACAGCTGTTTAAATTTCAGCATTGTTCCTTAATGACATCTAAATTAGCATACTATCAAAGCATGATGAAAATTAAACTTATGAAGACTTGTATTAGTCTGAGTTTTCTAGAGCAGCAGAATTTATAGAATGAATTTTTATATATGGGATTTATTAAATCCACTTACACACTATGATCCAACTAAACCAACAAGTCTGGGCTATGAACATAAAGCCCACAAATCCAGAGATTGCTCAGCTCACAAGGCTGAAAGTCTTAATTTGTCTTCAGTAGATGCTGAGATTGAAGAACTGTGATCTAATTCCTGTGAAGGAATGGACTTGCTAGCAAAGTTAGAACAGGCAAGAAAAGAGCAAATACTTCCTTCTTCCACTTCTTTATATAGGCTTTCAGCAGAAGATGTGATGCTGATTAAAAGTGTGTCTTCCTGCCTCAAGATTCAGATCAAAGATTTGTGTCTTCCTACCTTAAGCATCAAGACTAGAAGTGGATTCACCCACTTTAAACCAAGCGAAAATAATCTCTCAAAGGTGTGTCCTCTATTTCTAGATTATAGTTCATTATGAATTATAGAGAAGTTGACAATCAAGAATAGCCATCACAAGAGCCAAAACTTTCTACTAAGTATAAATATCAAGAAATTGTAATAAAATGTATTTGCAGAAATTGAAATATAAAATTTAACCCATATATAATAACATAATTAGTTTTATTGAACACTTTCTAATTATTTTCTTGGGTCTATTTGAGTACATCTTATATGGGAGAGGGAGACTCTAGTTGGAATATTCATATTCCCCTAAAACTAGATATTAAAATCCTTACATATAAGGTGATTGTAAGCAAGTGTGGCTTAGAAAGAGTCACAATAGGTCATGGAGGCAGAGTCTAACCATGAATCAGATGAGAATTATCATAAATGAGTCTTCAGAAAGATCCTACCTGATGGTACCATAGTATGTCAGATAAGGTTCTTACCAGGCATTGCATCTGTCTCTTCCTTGTCCTTGAACTTCACGGCCTCTGAAACAGCACAAAATTAATTTCAGATGGTTCAAAGCCACCTATTGTTTGAGTAGCAGGAAAAAAATTAAGGAAGATACTATTTTGTAGAGCTTGGCTCTTGTTATTGGGGCCACGATTTATCCCTAGTGCTTGAACCAGCTTTTTGGAGCCCATTCTCTTTGGAGGGATATCTTTCTTAGTATAGATAGAGTTGTGAGGCCTTGGTTTTTCCTAGAACTGATGTGACAGACTATATTGAATTCCCATAGGAAGCCCTACCCTCTCTGATGAGTGGATTCAGAGAAGGTGACAGAGTGAGAACTGGGATTAGTATGTAAATTGAGAAAAGAATGTTTTAATAAATAAATAAAATAAATCCTAGATCAATTTCTAGCATTTCCATGAATCAACTTAATAGATGGACATCGTCTTCATCATCTTTCTTTCTCTAATATAGAAGTGTTTCTTAGTGTTTTATGCCTTTCAATTTAGGTTATAATAGCTTTTGTGACTGGATATTTTCCTCTCCTAAAAAGAAAAATGATCCTGCTCTGGAAAACAGCACCTTTTCCAGGTATTTAATGATAGGCAAGCTGGCTGTTTATTTCATTTCCTTCTGTCATTATATTAAATAAGAAACATTTTTATTTGCCTTATTAAAATCTGTGTAATATAAAAATTTGCAACCTGAAAATCTTCATCTGTCTTCTTCAGTCTTTTAGTTCTATCTGGTGTATGTAATAGCATAAATAATAGAGGTCATGTGCTGGGAATTATCATTCTTCTTCAAGTCAAGCAATGTGATCATCTGAATGTAATTATGAGAAAGTAAATCAACTGGAAGTGATAGTCATGTTTTCAGAGAATGAGATATTTCTTATATATTAAAGAATGACACATACTTATGATAAAAGGAAAATATAAAGGGGTAATTAATTTCTAATTAAGAGATTATATTTCCAAAGATACCATTTTCAATATCAAAATTACATTGATACTTATTTTCAAAATCTGTTATGGCTTCAGAAAATAAATTTATAACTGAAGGAAACCATTTACCATGTTTATTGTGACATTTTCTGATTTTAAAAAGATCAAATGATAAAATAAAAATTGATTATAAAACTTTGGCAAAGAAATTTCAACAAAAATTTTGTTTAAAATTATTTATTAAATGTGGCCTATTTCATTTATTGGATATCTTAAATTTTCAACATTGAGAAAACTTCAGCTGAGTAAAATTTTCTATGGAATATTCTTTTCATTCAATATCATTATATACCTTTCCTCAACTCCTCCTAGATCCTTCTTACCTCTCAACCAACCCAAATCCACAAACTATCTTTCTTTCTCTCATTAGAAAATAACTAAGAAACTAAACAAACAAACCAGAATTGAATAAAACACAACAAACAAAAACAAAA